>NC_057807.1:53917995-54139357 GCF_018294505.1 Triticum aestivum | reverse complement strand
AATTACTTTTCAGTATAAGAAACACAAGTTATTTAAACCACTATGTATAGCATGGCATCGAAGCTAATAAAATTTTGCATTATTAATCACCACATACTTAGATGAAAAACCATAATCGAGATTGGCAAAGAAGAAAATCACCTTGGGCAGCTCGGCGGGGGGTGGGTGGGGGGACACATCCTCGAAGGGGGAAAACTGCTCCTGCTGTGCCATGGGGCCTGTAACCTCAAATGGGGCGTTGACCATCTCAGTAGTGGTCGTGAGCGTATATGGGGTTGGCTCGGTGGCTGCCTCCATCTTCTTGGAGCTCTCTATATCGTGGGGATCAGCCTCCCGCGTCTGCTCCAATATCGGCAGATCTTTGCCTGGTTCTCCTTGGTCCATCATGAAACTGACGAATCCTAGGAGACCACTGAAAGGAAAACACAATCGCATTGACAATGAAACAAAAAAGAGAGTGAGCATCGGTTATTGCTTTGCAAAAGTTTTTTTTTCTGAATGAAAATATACCAACATCACGGATCCGCTTACCTTCCTTTCGTTGGGAGAGAAGAACAGTGGCAGATGCGAGTGTTGCCTTTCTTGAAGACGGTGAGGGAGAAGGGGATTCAGCAAAGAGTGAAATGATGGTTGCTTCGTCCGTCAAACTTAGACTGCCGGGGTGGGGTTTTGTGATACGACGGCTCATTACTGCCGCGCTACGACCGTGGTGACTCTCCGCCTGCATACTGCCTTCTAATTTGGTGGATGGTATTTGGGCCCGTGCACTGCATGGCCCGCGTGTCGGTGAACAAAAGTATAACGGCATTCAGTAGAGGGAGACGTTTCAATGACCTAGGAGGAGCCAGAAGCGGTAGAGTGTCTCCACTGTACTAGTAGTAATTGTTTTTCTGGGTAGCTGTAGAGTGTCTCCACTGGACTAGTAGTAATTGTTTCTCTGGGCCCAAGACAAAACAGCCCATCCACACTAGTAAATAGTAAAATCAATTCAAAAGCCCTACATTTACTGAATGAGAGGCTCTACCCACACCGAGCACACCGTCCCCCCAAAAAAACCTAGGTGCTCTTCTTCCTCCTTGCTCCCACCCACCTCACGTCAGCTCGTTCCACTTGTACCCCCAAATTCCTCACCTCACTCCTACACAAAAACCCCAGCTCCCCTTCTTCCTCACTACTATAGAAAAAAACCTCAGCTCCCCTTCTTCTTCACTCGCACTACAACTAGGCTCGTCATTCGTTACTCTGCTCAAATCCGTGAGCGCGACGCGACGCCCTCGAGGAAAATGGAGTCGCCTGACCCCAGTGCCAAGAAGATGAGGCTCCCGCCAGCGGCGACGCGTGTTGTATGTCCCGCACCCGGCAGCGCGGGGAGAAGCGGCGACCCTGCTGGGGGAGTCCTGGATTAGGGGGTATCCGGACAGCCGGACTATATACATCACCCGGACTATTGATGCGTGAAGATACAAGACTCGAGACTTCGGCCCGTGTCCGGATGGGACTCTCCTTTGCGTGGAAGACAAGCTTGGCGATCTGGATATTATATTTCCTTCCTTGTACCGACTCCATGTAAACCCTAGCCCTCTCCTGTGTCTATATAAACCGGAGAGGATGATCCTTAGAAGGCCGATCACAATTACAATCATACCATCATAGGCTAGCTCTTATGGTTTAGCCTCTACGATCTTGTGGTAGATCTACTCTTGTACTACTCATATCTTCAATATTAATCAAGCAGGAAGTAGGGTTTTACCTCCATCGAGAGGGCCCGAACCTGGGTAAACATTGTGTCCCTTGCTTCCTGTTACCATCAGCCTAAGACGCACAGATCGGGACCCCCTACCCGAGATCCGCCGGTTTTGACACCGACATTGGTGCTTTCATTGAGAGTTCCTCTGTGTCGTCGCTTCAAGGCTTGATGGCATCTTCAATCGCCAACAACACGGTCCAGGGCAAGACTTTTCTCCCTGGACAGATCTTTGTGTTCGGCGGCTTCGCACTGCGGGCCAATTCGCTTGGTCATCTGGAGCAGATCGACAGCTACGCCCTTGGCCACCAGATCAGGTTCAGAAACTTGAACTACACGGCGGACATTCGCGGAGACTTGATCTTCAACGGATTCGGGCCTGTGCCAGGAGCGCTGGACAGTCACGACGAGCACGACCTAGACCTGCTGTCGAACAATGCTCAAGACAACATCCTTGCAGCAGCCCCGGGTCTAAATCCAGAGTAGGTTGCGTTGCCCAAGGACGGAGGGGTGGACCCCACCCCGCAGGCCGCATACTCATCGGCGTTGGAGCCGAACACAGGTCTCACCTCTGCGGAGGCCTGTAACCCTGACCCCCCGGACTCGTATCCAGTTTTTGGTTCCGGTCCGCACACTCTCGAGCCAGGCGAGCCAGGTTGGGCTCCGGTAATGGAGTTTACCGCTGCGGACATCTTTCAGCACTCGCCCTTCAACGACATGTTGAATTCATTGAAGTCTCTCTCTTTGTCAGGAGGCTCTGGGCCGAACTATGTTCGGCCTGAGTGGGAAGTAGGCGACGAGGAAATTCGCTGCCCACCCACCACCCACTACATTGCCACGGTCGGTGATTTAACCGACGTGCTTAACTTCGACTACGAAGACATCGACGGTATGGACGACGATGCAGAAGATGTACAGGAGCCACCGCTCACAGGGTGGTGGACAACCACCTCTTTATATGATATATATATATATGGTGGATACTCTGAAGGAAACCAATGGCGACGAGGCAACGGAGAACAACCCCTCAGAGGGAAAAGCAAAGCATGGGCATCTTCGGCGCCACTCCAAGCCCCGCCACACCAATGCCGGCCCCGGAGATGAAAGCAATCCGGATGGTGCCGAAGAGGAATACAACCCTAATCAGCCTTCCTTCAAGCAGGCCGGATAGGCCACAGTGGGATACTTGGAGAGGGATAACTACACACCCCCCTCCGAAGACGAGGTAAGCCTCGGCAATGACGAATTCAGCGTGCCTGAAGATCTAGTGGAACAAGTTTGTTTCAAGCGACGGCTCATGGTCACGGCAAGGAGCCTGCAAAGGAAGCAAGAGCAGCTTAAAGCCGACCAGGATTTGCTCATGGATGGGTGGACCAAGATCCAGGCCACCGAAAAGTACGGACTCGACCGCCCTAACAAAGGGCATACACGGCACAACTGGCTACCTCAACCCAAGCAGGCGATCCAAAGGCACACAACCCGATGTCCGCACACCACTACAGTCCAAGACAGCAAGAAGGATACATGAAGAGGCATCCTCAAGCCTCGGCGCAACAGCCATAAACGTCAAGTCAGGGAAGCTAGTGCCAAGTTCAACAACTCCCAGTCCGGTCAACGGACAAAGAACAGCTCAAGCCTATTTGGCCCGAGCCACAAAATCGATCAACCGTGTGAAATTCACGGTAGTCCAAGAAGGACGACAAAGCATAACAATAGAGAATGCCGGATCTTCAAAACAAAGCGACCGGTCGTGTGCCGGAATCAATGAAGGGAGGCCTCTAGTCAAGAGACCCCCCAGGGCACAACAGTACGACCGATCTCCCCCTCTCATACAAACCACGGCAATTCAATTGCCGTACCCCCAGACCTAGTAGTCTAGGGGCTCCATAACACACAAAGCCCCCGCGGGTATGAATTTCCAAATAACACCTTCTACAAGATGTCACGTGCAAAGGCCAAGTTCATTGGCCCACCGCTCTAACGGTTGTTCTCAGATAACCAAAAAATGCCATGTCATCGGCACATTCCCCTCATACAGTAACTCACCGTCGGCTAATGGGATGAACCACGTTGACTAGATCCCACATTGTAAAACATAAGGCCAACACCAGTGATATACTCACGCCTACGTACAAGGCCGAACCCCGCCACTAGAGCGGAAATCATACAGCTGCCAGAGTAGCAAGTCACGCATGCCCATCAATATTTTGATATGACAGCCAACTCTCGGGACACCAACTAAGGAGTCCGGAATACTTCTCAGTATAGCGGCTGGGCTCACCAGGGTCCGATCATGAACCTTTAGACCAACCACGGGAGGACGCTCAGTTGCCTCCGAGCATTTACCTTCATAAACTAACTTTTATGCAGAACAAGATTGGCGGCGTGGAATCGACCTGGACACACAAGGACAGGACCATGCAGGTAGAAGGCAATTCAGATTCACTTATGATCCACTCACAGCCCCCTACAGTCCGGTCATCACAGGTTCCGCCAAAAACCACCTCTTTTTCATAATCGTAAATCGCACTCATATGCATAGACATATCATCCTACTACAATGCGTAGACTTAAATAACACGTATCGGTCGTTGTTTATCATCGACGCCTCTTTGCCACAAAACGGCAGCCACACTTCGTGTTACGCCCGGTTATGCCAGGGGCTTCACAGTACGGCACCAAAGTCCAACCACCTTTTCGGTCGCTCGGCACCCCGAACTTATAACACTATATGCATCGGCTCCGAATCATGTCTTGGGTCATTGGTTGGGTTTGCCCGGCTCCCATGTTTTGGTACCTTACATTCCGTTCCGTCGGCTAAGGTAGCGCTGGGATAACTACTGCGATTGTGTCCCGGTTCTGCCAGACAAGCACCTCAGTAGAGAAAGCCGAAAACCGACTGTCATGATGCAGCGAGAGCTAGTCAGCTGTTCGAGAGGTTGTAAAATCCTTAAAGATTTATTCCGCATAATGCCACTATAAAATGCAGATTGCGACGGATCAGTCTTTCGATCAGGCGCCAATAGAGCCCCTAGTTCGGCCTTCTGAACACTAGGGGTTGCGCCGACCATACTCAAATTCCTATGGCTAAGTGAGAGTAGTAAAGCCATATATAGTCCGATTGCCTGGTTCGTGGTGAGAAACACCTCCTTAAAAGGACCCAACCATGGGATAAAGAGTGTTCAGATATATCCTGAACACCCCCGTATTTTTTACGAGGGGGCTGAAGCCGACAACTGGCCAACTCTCAGGATTTGCATACAATAAACAGCCGCACAGGAAGAACATATGTTCAAACAAAACAGGCAATATATAATAAAAGTGGCATTATCCCATATTACAAATATCAGTATGAATGCCCTTAGGGAAACATAATGTCTTTGGTGCACTTATCCGCCGCCAGGAGGGCCCCCTTCAGTACACCTTCATAGTACAGTTCGGGCTTGTGATGCTCCTTACCCTCCAGTGGTCCCTCAGTTATCAGCTTCTCCGCATCAAGCTTCCCCCAATGCACTTTCGCATGGGCAAGCGCCATGCGCACCTTTTATACAGACTGATCGCTTGATTGAATCAAGCCGAGGACAGGCGCCCACAATCCGCTTTATGAGTCCAAAGTAACTGCTTGGAATTGGCCCTGCAGGCCATAGCGGGATAACCAAGTCCTTCATGGCTAGTTCGGCCGCCTGGTGCAGTTCGACCAGCTGCTTCAGCTGATCGATAAAAGGCACCGGATAGTTCGGTGCCAAATACTGCGACCAGAAGTTCCTCCCCGCAGACTCCCTTTCCTCGGTCCGGTAAAATTGGGCAGCATCTGATATGCTGCGAGGCAGATCTGCAAACGCCCATGTAAAATCAAGAATTTAGCTTGCTGCTTAGAGTTCCCCCCACTATCACGTAATAATGGCCATAGATACAACATGCCTTACCAGCAGCAACTTTCCGGGCATCCTGAATGTCCCGTACAACACCTCGGGCTTCTTCCCGAGCATCTTCCGTGGCTTGGAGAGCTTGGGCGAGTTCGGATTGTTTCCCTACTAGACTCTGCTCCAAGCTCTCGCTTTTCTTCACAGCTTCCTGGAGCTTCCACTCAGCTGTAACGACCCTGGCCTCGTGTTTTTCATGAAGCGCCTATTCGGCGGCAGCCTTCTCGTGGGCATCAGTCGCTGCCTTCTTCAGCACCTTATATTTGGCACTCGCTCCTAGGGCGTATAACATAAATACTTTTCAATAGGCACACTTATTCATTTGTGCCCAATGCAAGACAACGTTTAAATGTACCTTGCTTCTCCTCTAATTGCTTCTTCACATGGCCGAGTTATTCTTTGGCCCGTTCCAGGCTCTGCTTCGGTTCAGACACTTCCGCATCATGAGCGGCTGTCCTCTCCGCAGATGCATGGTTTCAAACAATTGGGTATACATCATTAAACAAAGGTTCCAATTACAATAGAGGGTTTGATCCCCTGCCCGGCTCTCTTTCGCCGGACAGTGTATCAGGCGGTACTCCTCATATCATGATGATTCTTCAAAGGTTCCTTACAAACCATACCTCAAAAGCCTTTATAAGGCCAAGACAGGACTCATTCAGCCCACTTTCGGCAGCCTGAATTTTTCCAACCACCGTACCCATAAGGGTCCGATGTTCATCAACGACAGACGCGTTCTTTAACACTGTCGATAGACTGCCCGGCAGCTCTGCGCAGACAGAGGTTGCCGGCGGAGTAGTCAAACCTCCCCCCGTGGAAGGTGGCCGCTCGCCCGATCTTGGAGCCTTAGAGGTCTCCAGGACCATATCCGGCTTGGGGTCTCCTCGAGACGACACCTCAGTGTCGCGCCTGGACTCCGGAAAAAGAGCCTCCGGAGGCGTCTCGCTCGCCATAGCATCCGAACTCAACGAATCCTTCGATGATGATTGTCCGGCAGGAGATCTCGCCGGGCTGTACGAGATATGGTGACAGTTAAAACTACTATACTCAGACGACCCTGAATGCATAGGCGCATTCGGGATTCGGTTACTTACGATTTTTCGAGGGGCTGGGCTCTGGGATCCCACTCTGGGCCACTGTCGGCAGCCGAGGTGGATGCCTCTAGATGGGAACCTCTCCCCCTCTTGGGTGATTCGGCCTCCAGGGACGGGGAAGCCACGCACTTCTTCCCACCTACAGAGTGAGGCTCGCCCTCTTCTGATTCCTCCTCTTCGTCTTCGGAAGAAGGAGCGTCGCTGGAGTCTTCGAATTTGGCGTCCGAAGTCTCGCGGCAACGGAGGCCACTCCGGGTCTTCTTGACCTTCTTGGAGTCCTCCTTCTTTGGCGCCTCGTAAGGCGCAGGGACCAGCATCTTCGTTAGAAGAGGTCCGGCCGGTTCCTCCGGCAGTGGGGCCGGAAAATGCATCCGCTCCACCTTCTTAATCCATCCCTGAGGTCACGATGAAACACGATTAAAATGTCTCCCTCATGACATGCCAACTAAAGCATGGATGGACAGGGCATGACTGTAACTTACTGGGCTTGGAGAATGGATAATTGATACCCCCGATCCTCGGCGGAGTCCGGCCATGATTTGCCGGCCTTGAAGAGCACCTTCCAGATATCCTCGTGGGAGGAGTCATAGAGCTCCTAAAGGGTCTGGTGCTCAGTTGGGTCGAACTCCCACAAAGTGCAGGCTCGACGCTGACAAGGTAGAACCAGGCGAACTAGCATCACCTGGACTACGTCGACGAGTTTGACATCCTTGTCAACCGCGCTCCGAACTCGCGTCTGGAGTAGTGATAGCTCATCGGACGAGGACCAGTTCAGGCCCTTCTTGGGCTAGGACGTGAGCCGCAATGGAGCTACGGATCTGAACTCAGGAGTTGCAGGCCACTTTTTGCCACGTGGTTCGGTGATATAAAACCACTGCTGCTGCCACTCCTTGACGGAGTCGTTGAAAGTGCCCTTCGGCCAAACGACCTTGGGCATCTTGCTCACGATGGCACCGCCGCAGTTGGCGTGTTCCCACTTACCACCTTGGGCTTCACATTGAAAATCTTCAGCCACAGGCCGAAGTGAGGCGGAATCCGGAGAAAGGCCTCGCACACGACGATGAATGTCGAGATATTGAGAAAAGAGTTGGGGGAAAGATCATGAAAATCAATCCCATAGTAATACATAACTCCACAGACAAATGGGTGGAGGGGAAACCCGAGCCCGCGGACAAAATGGGGAAGGAACATGACTCTCTCATGAGGCTCCGGAGTAGGGACGACATGTCCCGCCGGTGGGAGATGGTGGCCAATCTTCTTGGCCAGATACCCGGCTTCTCGGAGCTTCTTGATATCCTTCTCCCGGACGGTAGAGGCCATCCATCTGCCTCCTACTCCGGATCCAGACATCTTTGGAAAACTTCTCTTCGATGGAAAAGAAGAAGGCTTGGGCGTTAGGGCTCGAGCAGAGGGGAATGAGTTAGCGGAAGGAGAAGGCGCGGGTAAAGAGGAAGAGACCTTATCTCTTTATAAGGGATGGTAAAAGCTTTTTGCGCCTCCCCCCTTGCCTGGTGGAACCCGCTCACCTCCCACTCGCCGCGATTAACGGTGCGGTTGGATTACCCATACCCGTATTGATGAGAATCCCGTGATAAGGGGACATGATCTCTACTTTGACAAGACGTGTCAAGGAAACCGCCCCGCAATACGCGATGTGGCTGGTTGTGGAAAAATGGTTCGAATAATGACCTGGCTGTAATGGCATATCACGTCGTCTAAAACTTGTCAGCTGAAGTATCATTATCTCTACGGTGGTATGTGAAGATCATTTTGCAGATCCGGACACGGTCTATGTGTTCGATAATAACCTTGGAGTATTCGGAGAAGGAACCCGCCTTGCAATGCCGAAGACAAGACTGCGCGTCGGACTCATCATCATTGAAGCCTAGTTCAGGGGCTACTGAGGGAGTCCTGGATTAGGGGGTTTCCGGACAGCCGGACTATATACATCGTCCGGACTATTGAAGCGTGAAGATACAAGACTCGAGACTTCGGCTCGTGTCCGGATGGGACTCCCCTTTGCGTGGAAGACAAGCTTGGCGATCCGGATATTATATTTCCTTCCTTGTAACCGACTCCATGTAAACCCTAGCCCTCTCCGGTGTCTATATAAACTGGAGAGGATGGTCCTTAGAAGGCCGATCACAATTACAATCATACCATCATAGGCTAGCTATTAGGGTTTAGCCTCTACGATCTCGTGGTAGATCTACTCTTGTACTACTCATATCTTCGATATTAATCAAGCAGGAAGTAGGGTTTTACCTCCATCGAGAGGGCCCGAACCTGGGTAAACATTGTGTCCCTTGCTTCCTGTTACCATCAGCCTAAGACGCACAGATCGGGACCCCCTACCCGAGATCTGCCGGTTTTGACACCGACACCCGCCCCCACCGGATCCCAGGAACCCGTAGAATCTCGGGTGAACCGCATCAGCGATCTCCCGGACGCTGTCCTTGGGGAGATCATCTCGCTTCTCCCCACCAAGGGTTGCTGCCGCACCCAAGTCCTCTCAATTCGGTGGTGCCCTCTATGGCGCGCCGTGCCCCTTAATCTCGACTGTCGGCAGCTATCTCTCTTCAATGATTTTGAAATCCCCAGAGCCATCATCTCCTCCCACCAGGGCTCCGTTCAAAGCCTCTGCATCCCGTCATGCTACCTGAGCAAGCATACCATGCCCTGCATGGTGGACGCCTAGCTGAAATCCCCTGAATTCACAGAACTATAGCTGCTTGAGTTCTACTCTTCCCCTGGAAATCACATACCACATACCGAACACCATGAACTTGTGCCCTCAGCACTGATGTCCATCTCGTAGTTTTCCTCCTCTCTCCACACCGCCACCTTTGCACCGTGCCACCTACCAGACAATCTGGTACTAAACCTTCGTCTCCCATTTCTCAAGAAACTTTCACTTGTGCGGGTTCATATATCGGAGGCCTCATTGCACAGCATCATCCACTCCAGTTGCCCTGCCCTGGAGTGCTTGGTGCTTGTTTTCACAGTTAGAATCGGTTGTCTCCAAATAAAGTCGCCTAACCTTGTAAGAATTGGAATTTCTTTTGACGGAAGGCAGCTCATCATCCAAGACGCCCCTTCACTTCAAAGGTTGATCCTTGATTCTAGTTATTCACCGTTGCAAATAACCGTCCTCTCTGCGCCTAAACTGGAGACCTTGGGTGTAATACATGATCTCTGTGCTCATTTCAATATGGTGTTTGGCTCCACAGTTCTTCAGGTACTTTATATTATCATCTACACCTGTAAGCATAAGCTGCATTTTAAATTTCTGCCCATAAGTTATATATCATCTTGGAGTACACATTTTGTACTAATATTATGTTCTATGCTCAATGAAGAGTTTCTCCATGGATGGCCTATCAATGGTGCTGGATTCTGTCAAGATCTTATATATCCAAATGATTAGTTTTTATCTGAACAAGATTATTGGCTTGCTGCAATGCTTTCCATGTCTGGAGAAGTTGTATATAAAGGTGATAATTTCACACGCACATTGGAAGCCCGCATATAGTGTACTAGAATTAACCATTTAGCTGTTGCTCTTTTGACACTCTTTTTTTAGACCTTAATTGTTTTCAATCTTCATGTCTATTTAGGCAACAGGACGGGGTAAGAAAGTTATAACCAATCGGTGGATTCGTAAGCATCGGGATTTTTTCACTTCTCATGAGATTCGATTGAAGACAATAACGCTAGACCGATATGTAGCCAACCGTGCAAACACTAGATTAGTCACATTCTTCCTGCTGAATGCGAGGTTACTATTGTCCATCAGGCTTAAGTTTATCAGCAGCATGGTTTTGATGGATGGGTATGTCGAAGAGCAAAAAAAGGAGTTTCAGGTGGGCAAAAGAGCATCTGAACGTGCCAGGCTTCTATTTACAACATATTGTGGTCATAATCCAGTAAATTTTATGACCTGGGATGTTCATTCTATGGACATGACCGGTCCATTTGACTGTGACTGTCGAAAACAGTGCTGGAGTTAGATGTTGTTGCCCTTTTCAACCTGGGTTTTTTTGTAAACCTGATGAACAATTAACCCTCGTGCTTTTGTACAGTTTGTAAGCTGGAGTTAGATGTTCCTGCCCATTTCAACTCGGCTGTGACTGTCATATTTTCTTTGAAACAAGGCATGGCTTGCCATTCATTTAATTTAGAGTGAAATATTGTAACAAACCCCAACCAAGGGACATAACATCACTCTCGCCGGCTGTTTGAGCTCACTGTGCATTACAGAAGCCAAGTGATTAGCACCCACCAGCACCCACAAACTTATTTCGAACTAGCACATCAAATGGGCTATAAATTTTCATAGGAAAGGATGCATGACCGTGACAGATTTGGATTCTGACATTTGGGACCCCGAGGAAATAGCCTAGACAGTCAACAAACGATTCTGCCTACCAGCTGTTGGATTGACATCCAACATCTGTCGTGTATCTTCTATCTCTTGTCTTCTTCCTCCGGCCGCCCAAACCGAACCACCCCGTCGGTTTCGCCTGCTCCCGCATCCCATGGCTGGCTGCCCCTCCGCCGCCCTACCGTATGTACCCTCCAACGTTGGCCAGTCCCTTCCTCTATTCCCCCACACATCCTGTTATTCTTCGTCGACGTCAGCCCCAACACGCACCCGCACCCGAACCCGTCAACCCTCGTACTCCCCTCCGCCTGCGACTGGACCGGCGCATCTTCCACGGCTCATGTTTGTTCCGTCCGAGGCCTCACCGTCGTCCTCCGCCTTGCGGCCTTGGTTCGCTCGCCGTGCGTGGCGCGCCGCCCTCTTGCATTGTCAACGTCGTCAACAACCGAGAGGAACAAAGAGATGACTGTCCGTGGAGAGGATGATAGTAGGGACCCACCAGCGTCATGGCAGTACGCAAGCAAGTGCATCTGTATTACAAGCCCAAAAATATGGTCCCTCCTAATGGTTGGACATCTGGGGCTCACGCCATTGTCAACGTAGTCAATAAACGAGAGAATTACACTACGAGCGGCTGACACCAGGGACCCAGCAGGTCGCGCAGTTTTTTTTTTGAGGAACAAGCAGTTGTTATTTATACTAGTTTTAGCGACGGATCGGGGTAACAACGGGGTTGTGCGGGGACCATGGCCCGTCTAGCCAGGGTTTTATTTACTTTTACCACATCATGAGCCTGATTGTGACTTTTTCTTACTGAAAATGGCTAGCCCAGTTCTATTTTAAAAAAAACCAAACAAGGCCTACTTGCTTTATCGGCCCTGCTGGGCTGCAAATCTTTCAAGATGAGGAGAGTTTCATTCGGTTTGCCCAGAAATGGGCTGTACATTTTTAAAACACATCAAACCGGGAATTAGTTTCAATTTTTTTCATTACAAGATTTTAAATTCCATTGATTTTTATGCGTGGACAATTATTTGGATTTTATATTTATATAAATTATTTTTCAAAATAGTTTGAATGTGAATCGATATTTCTGGATTAAAAATAGTTGACCGCACCGAAATATGCAAAATTTCGTATACTTTTTAACTGTGGCCACAATATGGGGTGTAATGCTAACAAAAAGAAGATGGGCTCCAAAAAAATTCTTAAGAATTAGCAAATGGGTTGTACATTATTAGAAATAAAGGCAGATGGGATGTCTGCAGTTTTCCACAGATTTGAGGCTGACTTGTGCGCCTACTACAGGTTGACACATATGCTTTCATAAAAAAAAGGTTGACGCACATACAACGCCCTGTCAACTTAGTCAACACACGAGAGCAGTGACTGTTGGATGTCCATCCAACGGCCGTCGTGCTTCTTCAATCTCTGCTCTTCTTGCTCCAGCCGCTTAAACAAGCGCCGGTAGGACTGCCTGCTCCCTCCTCCCCGCGGTCGGCTGTGCTGCCGCGCAGGCCTCACCGCCCCACTGTACTCCCATCGCTGGCCTAGCCATCCCTCTACTCACCCACACCTGCTGTTATTCTCCGGCGACGGCAGACGAACAAGTAAACCCTCGTACAGTCGTACTCCCCTCCGCATGGGAAACAACTGCCGAGTCTTCCCTGCCTCCGTGTCGTTCCCTTCCTAGGCCTCGTCGTCCACCTCCCTGGTGCTCTTGGCGCGGCCTGTTCAACATGGTCAACGACCGACATGCATCTGAAGAAGACTGCACGTGGAGAGGCCGACAACTGGGTCCAGGGCCGCGGCAAGGAAATGCCTCCTTCTTACGTGCAAAATAATGATTCCTCCACCTGACATCAGGGACCCACTGAAAGGGCCTCTGTATTTCGCGAAAAAATGTTACCGCCGCTGATAGCTCAGACCCACCAGCTATATCTTCGCACGCAAGGAAGTGCCTCCTTATTACGCACAAAAAAATGAATACTCCCCCTGTTAGCTGGGACCCAGTATACTGGCAGACTGACTTGTGGGCCTACTAAGTTGACGGGGACGGAGGGCTTTATCAACTTAGTCAATATGCATGATTCTAGCTCCAGTGACCATATGATGTCCATCCAACGGCCATAGTGCTTCTTCAACCTCTGGTCTTCTTGCTCCAGCCGCCCAAACCAGCACTGGTCGTGCCTCGTGCTCCTGCCTCCCGTGGCCGGCTCCAATGCGGCGGAGGCCTCACCGCCGCCTACTACTCCCACCGCTAGCCATGTCACCCCTCTACTCACGCACACCCCCTGTTATTCGACGGTGACGGGAGCCTCACACCGCAGCGAACCAGTGAACCCTCGTACTCCTCTACGTGTGGACATCCACTACCGCGTCTTCCCCGGCTCCGTGTCATCCCCTTCCTAGGCCTCGCCGTCGTCCACCGCCCTGGTGCTCTCGGCGCGGTGTGGTCAATGTGGTCAAGGAACGGCTTCCATCGGACGTGGACTGTACGTCGAGAGGCTGACAGCTAGGTCCACAGCCGCAGCAAGGAAGTGCCTCCTTATTACGCGCAAAATAATTATTCCTCCACCTGACAACGGGGACCCACCGGACGGGCCACCGTATTTCGTGAAAAAAACGTTTCCCCCTGACTACTGGGACCCACCAGCTACACCTTCGCACGCAAGGAAGTGCGTCCGGGCAAAAAAACAAAACAATTCGCCCCCTGACTGCTGGGACCCACAAGCTACACCTTTGCACGCAAGGAAGTGCGTCCGGGCAAAAAAAAACGATTCGCCCCCCTGACTGCTGGGACCAACCAGCTACATCTTTGCACGCAAGGAAGTGCCTGACAGTCGGGACCCACCTGGTCGAAGCGTACGTAGCGTTGTCATTCTGGTCGCGAACGTGTACGTACATACTGGTGGATGTAGAGGCGCGCACGTGTCGTAGTAGATGCGCGCACATGTCGTAGTAGAGGCGCACACGTAGCATGTACACGTACGTACATCGGCCAGGGTGCAAGAAAGAAAATACGGCCACGTATGTGTACATACGGGTCGACTGACTGGTGTGCTCTATTCCCATTGGCATGTGTTAACCACCTGACAGCAGCGACCTCGGACCATGGCCCAATCCAGTTGGAGCTTCATCCGGCTGCGCAGCGGGATCAGGTACGGGACAAGATTTTCCGCTATGAGGTTGCCTGGGAGACTCATGAGGACTTGAAGAGCACTATTGCTACTTCCTGGGCGGCATCTTTGGATGGGGAAAGAGTGGAGGATCTAAAGCTCAAGCTAGCGGATTTGTCAAATAATTTGAGAAGATGGGACAGAAGGACCTTTAGGTCATGTCGGGGGATGGACCCCAGGCAGGCAACGGAACCCGGATCCTCTTCAAAAACAATGGGGCTGGCACCGCCCCTCAAAACCGGCACACGCTTGGCCGGATCGCTCGACCCGGCCAAGCCCCGCAAGCCGGCCAGACTCGCCGACCCTGCAGGACACGTCGACTCGGCCCCAACAACTAGCGCAGGACAACAAACCCGACACGACCGAAGCTTCCTCAACAAGCCAGCGCCACCCATGGCGTGCTACGCAACCCAGCCACGGGTCAGCTCCCGTCCCATCCAGGCCGTACGATGGAGACGGGTCTTCAATCAACAATGACCGAGGCAACAGTGCCCCGCCCATGCCCCTGGTCAGCAAGAACGTGGCAACAGCGCCTGTCACCTGCCTGCTGACCAGGGTCGGCATGGCTACAGTGCCCCCGCCCTCGCCGCTGACGACAGCAAGTGACAACCTGACGGAGAGCACTGTACGTGACTCGACTCGGCCACGCCCTGACGATCGACAAGACGGCGCACAATCCCCCTAGGCACGCGGGGCCCGCACCTAGGGGAACCCAGTGAACCACAAGCCCTCAGCGGGACCCAGCCCGGGTCCTCGGACACCGACAATACGGACCCACCGACTTGTAACATTACCATTGTACCCCGGGGGGTTGGTCTATAAAACCCCCCGGGAGCCCACGATCATGGAAGAGGGCAAGCATGCAAGAAACAGATACGAGAGAAAAGCAAGTAAGCATAGGACTAGCCACCAAACAGCAACACCGGAGAGAAGGAGCAGCCCAAGCCTTGGCCCGCTCCCTTCCTCCTCCATACAGCTCCAGGAGCAACATTGTACTATCGATCATCCAACTACACTCGGCAGGACTAGGGGTATTATCTCCCCGGAGAGCCCCGAACCTGGGTATGTCCGGCGTCCCGCGCCCGCTCATGCCAACCTCGCCTCTAGAGTCCACCAACGCCCTCGAGCCTCCTCCTCTCTTTAGCCATCCCTTGGCATCTGTCGTGCGCCCACCACGACAGTTGGCGCCCACCATGGGGCAGCTCGAGGAGCTGGCCGGGAGTATGCTTCAGACGGGCCCCTTCTCCTACACCGACGAGTCCGTCGCACTGGCGGACGATGTTGTCGGCGCGCTTGCCGCCTCCTTCGTCGCGCTACACATCTCCGACGCGTTCGCGGCCGACGAGTACCCCAGCGAGGTGCTCAGCTACTCCGACTCTCCCCTCTCCCTCGGCGGTGGCATTGCCGCCGGGGCGTTGGACGTCCATGTGGAGGTTTATGTCACCAGCGATGGCGCCTCCTCGTCGAGCAAGATGATGAAGGCCGCGGAAGCCAGGGCCACTGCGGAACGGACCGAGCCGTCCGATTCACTACGCGCCATGATGCAGAGCCTCCGCATCCCCATCGGCACCAACGTCGATGCCACCAACGTCGCCGAGGCCCGATCTCAGCTCGAGGAAAGGCGCCAGCAGATGTTGAACCTGTCCGAGACGCTCGCCGCCACCAAGCGTCGCCTGGAGGACGCTCGGATGGAGCACGACGCCGCCCACGGATTCGCGCCCGCCGCGGCCGTGCCAAGCCGGGTCACTGATGTGCGTACCCGGGGAGGAGCGATCGGCTGGGCCCTCGGCGTCGTCCGAACTGTCTACGAGACCCCAGTGAAGAACATGCGCGCTGCCCAGGCAGCCGCGGTCGGCCTGGACCGGCTCACGGGTGAAGAGCTGCAGTAGCGCATCGGGTGGATGCGTGAGCTCCTCAACGCAGCCAACACCCAGCAGGATCGCCTCAACCAGCTCGTCAAGCCAGCGTGATCCGGCTCCGCCCGCCTTGGCGGGCCCGGCGAACTTCTGCACACCGCTTCCTCACCGCCCGACGAGGCGCACTCCGGCCGAGCCCAGACTCGGCGCGACCCGGCCGCTACAGCCGCCGGCGGATTGGGCGACGAGCCCGTCCCATAGATCCGGCCCCCCGTGGCCTGGCCGCAAGTCGACTCGGCCCGCGCACCATCGACGACGCCGATGCTCGTCACCGCCTCGATCAGCTTGCTCGCTCCCTGGAGGTGGAGGAGAGCGGCGGTATCGGGCCGGCGTGCTTCGGCCCATGCATCCGGAAGGAACCCTTCCCCAAAGGGTTCATGCTCCCCCGCGACACACCCAAGTACAACGGGACCGTGAAGCCAGAAGACTGGCTCACCGACTACACCACGGCCATTGGCATCACCGGTGCCAATCGCCGTCTCACCGTGCACTACGCATCGCTCATGCTCCAGGGGTCGGCCCGCACGTGGTTGAACAGTCTGCCGATGGGCAGCATCAACGCGTGGGTCGACTTCGAGGAGGCCTTTGTCCGCAACTTCACGGGGACCTACAAGCGACCCGGTCGCCCTAGCCAGCTCGCCATGTGCGTGCAAGGGCCTACGGAGACCGGTCGCGAGTACCTCGCACGCTGGACCGAGCTCCGGAACAGCTGCGAGGGCGTCCATGAAGTCCAGGCGATCTAGTACTTCGTCAGCGGGTGCCGAGACGGCACCCTCCTCAAGCACAAGCTCTTACGCTCTGAGCCGGCCACCATGGTCGCGCTCATGGTGACGGCAGACAAGTACGCCAACACCGACTCCGTCATGAAGATCCAGGTGGCGCTGGATGAAGCCGGCAAGGCGAAGCCGGTTCCTCCCCAGAAGCCGGCCGGTGAAAGCAGCCGGCAACAGCATCACCAGAACAACAAGCGCAAGGCTGACCAGCCGGCGCAGCGTCACGACAACCGGCTCGTCGCGGCCGCCGAGCCCGCAGCGGACCCGGCGGCGAAGCGCCGGCAGACCGGCAAGATGGCATGGCAATCCGCCATGAGTTTCGAAGAGATGCTCGACGCACCATGCAAGAACCACAGCGGCGCAAGACCCTCCACGCACGCGCTTCGGCAGTGCGCCATCACCAAGCGCATCATGAGGGGAGATGTCCCGCCCCCTCCGGCTCCGGCTCCAGCTCCAGGCGCGGGACAGCCGCCTCCTCCTCCACTGTCGTCTCCCGCTGGCGACGCGATGCGCAACGACGCCTACCCAGACCAGAACGCGGCCTACGTCGTCTTCACCAGCCTCGGCGACAACAAGCGCAGCGAGCGCCTCCTTCGGCAGGAGGTGAACATCGTCGTCCCGGCCAAGCCGGAGTTCATGCACTGGTCGGATCGCCCGATCACCTGGACCCGGGAGGATCACCCGGCAGTCATGCCGAGTCCGGGTGGTTACGCCCACGTCCTCAACCCCACCATCGTCGCGCGGCGCACATGCAAGTTCTCCCGAGTCCTCATCGACGGCGGCAGCAGCATCAACATCCTCTACCGCGACACGATGACCACTCGGCCTCAAGGCCGAGGACCTGGAGCCGACCTGGACGATCTTCCACGGCATCGTGCCCGCTTTGTCTTTAGATTTTGGTCGTTAGAATTCGGCGGCTGGTTATGGAGCTATTGTGCATGAGATAATACTTCGTGTAAACGCTTTCTTTTCATGTAAAGTAGTTCATGAGTTTAGGAGCTCGAATTTTGAGGCTTATAATCTCGTTAAATATGCTTTGTCTTTAGATTTTGGTAGTCAAGTATGGCTACGAAAACCAGGAGACCTTGATTTTCTTCTTGTAAACATTATGGGTGATGAATAAAGCATGCGAGATTGTCTAAAAAAAAGTTGTACGTACGATGTGGTGCTACTTACATGTTGATGTGACGTTGCGCTGCAACCTCCCTTGAGCATGTTCTGTACCCCCTCACTGCAGCCGCTGTCGTCGATTTGGCCGTTTCGTTGTCTGTTGCGCTACGATTTTAAACGCAAACACGTAGTACGTACGTGCTCCTACTGTATACAGATCCACGGCTATATACAGAGCCGCAGGCAGCTGCACCTGCATGCAACATGCATGCCGTCCGTCCATGCTTTGCACGTACTCCGATATTCATGGATACACGGATCGATGCATGCTTTGGCGTGTAGGAGTACGTACGTACCTACCGTCTCTCTCCCTCTGTCTCGCCGGAGGAACGCGACGCCGTAGCTCTCGCCTCGCTGCGCCGCTGCTCCGGCCGGCCGGCGAGCTAGGTAGCTTGGCACGACGCATGCATGGCATTGGCATGGCATGCTGAGACGCTGCGCCACGGCTTTTGTCGCAGAGAATATAGGCATGCATTACGCGCGCGCATGCATGCTGTGCTCCTGACGCAGGGCTGGCCGGGCGCGTGCAACAAACGGACAAGCACCTGGCATATACACGCACTGTACGTAGGTGGTACCACGTCGTAGGGCTTGACAGTGCAGATGCATTTTATACACAACCGCGCACTCTGTGGTGCATGAGGCCGGCGTCGTACATGCATGCTATGCTAGCTGCATCCATCTGCTGCATGGGATGCCGGCCGATGTGACCCTAGATGCACTGCGCTACGTACGTACGACGTAGCGGCAGGCCGTTGTGGTCGCTCTGCAGGCTGGCTGGCTCACAGGCTGGTCTCGCTCCCCTATACGTGTCTGTACACCCGTGCTCCTGCGGTTAACAGCACGCACGGCAAGGGCGGACCCTTGGACGGTCGCCGCGGATCTTTTCCATCCCTCTTGTGTTTCGCCAACTAATAGGAGTAATTTTAAAGTGCAAGATGCAGCAAGCAGATCGGATGATTTTTGTTACAGAAATGGCCGGAGATATTAGTCACAATGATCATATTTTCTCATGGATCAAGTAGAAAAGAAATTTTGAGCCAAAGATCGAGAGCCAAAGGAACGGAGGGACTACTATTTCTTTTCCGTTTAATTTCGTCGAATTTTCTCTACTTTCAGTAACCGAGGAGGGCATTGATTGGTGGAGTACTCCAACTACTAGCATCTAGCCAGTGTAGTTAATCAAGAACAGTGTCGGCCGGCCGGTGGTGGTAGCAGTAAAACGGAAGCGCAGAGCTGTCGCTACTATCCACTGCAGGGCACGTAGCGTACGTAAACAGTAAATGCGCGACAGTACTTACCAGCAGTAAGGATAGATTCATCGCAGGCCATATCTATCTATCTACATCTACTGCGAGCAAGGCAGGCAGGGCAAGTGCAGGTGGTAGTAACTTAAATTTTGACCGTACATGTCACGTCATGTCACGCCCAATGCATGCATGCATGCATTTGCAGCGGGTCATCAGGCCACGCGTGGTGGATGGATCTGGGCGCGTCCATCGGCCGGAGGCTTTGGCTTTGCCGTTTGGGACATTGCCCAGCCCAAGCATGCATGGATCGGCATTCGGCAGCGTGCGTGCAGGCATGCATGCATGCATGCATGCTGTGCGCCGCTGTTGCAGGACTAGGACGGGTACGCTTCCTTCAATTCCATCCGTTTTGCCTCCCTTTGCCTGGCATTCCTACAGGCTGCAGGCAGAGAGAGATAAGCGGCAAAATTGACAAATTTAAACTATGAACGAAATCAAATCACAGAATGAACTGCTCGTGAAACTATTTCACGCGGCTGATCTTTTTGTGTGACGCCCGACACGAAGGCGTCATACTACACTGTGCAACGCCTCGCAGACAGGCGCTACACGCCTGGCCAGCGTCGCATCCGTGTGATCCAAAAATTACTAAGTCAGTGTGCAGCGCCTGAGAGCTAGGCGCCACACTATACAATGTAGCACCTAGCTTCTAGGCGTTGCACTAGTGGTTGCTTCATTTTGTAGTGCAACCACTAGTGCAGCGCCTGAGAGCTAGGCGCCACACTATACAGTGCAGCGTCTAGCTCGTAGGCTCTGCACAATGACTTAGCAATTTTTAGACAGTCTGGGGTGCAACGCTGGCCAGACGTGTAGCGCCTATCTATGAGGCGTTGCACAATGTAGTATGGCGCCTTCGTATCGGGCGTCACATAAAAAGATTAGCCACGTGAAATAGTTTCACGGATAGTTCATTCTGTGATTTGATTTCGTCCACAGGTCAAATTTATCAAATTTGCCGAGATAAGCATGCATACATGGACGTCGATGCAGGTCGATCGGGGGTGCTCCTACTCGCCATGACCGGACAGGTCGACTGACTCCAAGCTCCCACGTCAAGAACGGGCCAGCTGCATGCATGCATGCCGGTCTCAATATTTTGCATGGGATGACTTAAGAAATTCAATTCATTTTTGGAACGGAGAAAATGCTTTATGTGACAACTTATGTCACTCTCTAAAAACTTGAACGTGCATGTCTTGTCATGTCAAGCCCTACGCATTTACTATAGCGGCACGCACCCGGGCACGCGCGGTGGTCGATCTGATCTGGACGCATCGACCCAAGGCTTTGGCTTTCCCGTTTGGAACATTGTCCAGCCCCGGCATGCATCGACGCTCTGCGTGGATATGCATGCATGCATGCATGCTGTGCGTTGCTGTGGCAGGGTTCCTTGAATTCCATTCGTTTTGCCCCTGCCCTTTTGCCTGACTGCGGAGGCCAGAGAGGGTACAGTATAAGTGGATGATGCAGGCCGGTGCAGCGCCTGCACTCAGTGTGCTATACTACTCGCCATGACCAGCGGTTCCAAGCTTCCCGTTCGTCCAACTAAAAAAACACAAGACGCACGCAAAGTAGAGACTATAGGAGGAACAAGGAGATAAATAAATCCTACTATTATCAACCGATCGATGCGTCTTCATTTATTTTCTACACGAATCAAACGTGTCACCTCATTCATAGTAGGGGTAGTACATTTTTCCTGCCCTGCTCGTCCCAATCCATGCAGCGCTTCAAAGCGCACGCCCATGGCGACGGGCGGGCTCCGGCCGGTGACGCCATTGCGTCGCGCTCGCACCCACCGCGTGTTTGGATCTTGGACCGATGGATATTCCCTTTGGCGACGGCGACGGCCTTGGCGTTGGCGTTGGCCTTGGCCTTGGGAGGTGTGCGGCGGCAGCAGCAGCAGGGTGTCATTGTCATGGTCATGTCACCTCCTCAACGAGGGCAAAAACAAAGACGTGCGCGCGGCGATCGAGAGGAGGAGGGGCACATGTCAGGCATTTTTGCCACAGCCCGCGGCCCGCGGCCGACCACGGGCGACAGCGGCCATGCCCACGCGCCACGCACCGCACGCCGGCCGGGCGGCCGGCCGCCCGGCCGCCCGGCGCGCGCTGGCGTTTTCTTTCTTTTCCTTTTCCTCCCTCCCCTCCCTCCCTCCCGTGTCTGGTGTCAGCGGCGTGCGAGCGCGAGCGCGAGCGCCGTAGGGAAGGGAGGACCACCCGCCGTGCGCGCGCCGCCCGGGCTCGGCAAGGAGAATATTTGGACGCAGGGCATCATGTCGCCATGGTCCTCTCGCTCTCACCCACACACACACATCCGTTGCCTCTGTGTGGGGTGGGGTTTGCACGCTGCCGCGGCCTGGTCCACGTTTTCAGTTGGACATGCGTTGGTAGGGTGCTATGGAATTTACGTAGTATCGTCCGTAGTCTGGTCATCGCTCTCGTGTGGTACTACATGGTAACTTTTTCTTGAATTTACTACTACCATGTTTGAAGCGTATGAACTCCAAAAGTTAGGCGCAGCAAAAAGGCCGCATGATTTGAGTTGTCATGTACACCCTGGTTTACTATTTGGAAATAAAAGAAAAATGTCATATGGGTGTCACGCAGGTCGCAGGAAGAACATATGAATGAATTACTGATGCACAGCTGAGATTACCATCGGATTCCCCACCAGGAAGCTCTTTAAAAGAAAGAACACACTAAGAACTCATTTCTTTGTCTCAAATAGCACCATGGAATATTTGTTCTGTAATTAGGAACAATCCTATCCTCAAAACTGTAAAAATACTATGTGTCTCACTACGTTTGGCTGATGTAATTATTTCGTTTTGTTCCGTTTGGTTTGGCCACAGCCTCTCTTCACGTGCACATCTTCTGGTCTGGTCTCACAGTCCAAATCCAGTGGACTTAACTAATCATACAGCACAAAGTTTGTGCAAACATGCTCATCTCATCTGGGACAATGAAAGTTCATTAATCAAATGAGGAACCAAAACAAAACAAACCAGAGCTTTTCTGAGCGGCTCAAGTGCCTGCATGCCTGATGGGGCTAATTAGTGGGGCTCTGCCATTGTGATAATATAACACTTTTATCAGCACAACGTAGCACGTAATGGAGCACTGACAGCCCTGCCTGCCTGCCTGCCTGTCTGCCCTGGTGTTAGGGGCAAGGCAATGGCATGCACCCATGAGTGAGTGAGTGTGTGAGTGAGATCAAAACCCATTTAACTAAAAGATTTTGCATCTTCTTTTCCACTGGTTATGTGCCTTGCATTCAAAGGGACACCACCAGCTCCACAAACCTAGGCTTTTATTCCATCATCACCGAATGCGCTTCTCGGAAAGAAACGGAAAGATTTCGGCGGCGGCGAAAATGCGCGAAAAGGCATATAAAAAATGTTAATTGAAAGGTAAACGAAACGACGTAGTTGAGCTCCTTGGCTGTTGTCGCCCTATAATTCGCCCGTAAAAATCTTTGTCGGAGTGTCGCGGCAAAATCCCTGAAATTACCTGTTATACTGAAGATTTCGGATATCAGACAGTGCTTTAGTACTCTACAATTGTATATAACAGTTGTTGTATCTGTAGATCATACATTACACCTGTGAAACTTCTTGGCACATTGTCATGTCACAAACATTTTTGACAGAATAACTGATGCTCACAAGGTTGGTACTAGTAATACCAGAGTCCCTCTTGTCAGATAGATACAGTTTGCAATCAATTCAGATCTGAATTTCCTTTGCTGTTTCAATACAAACAGGGAGCGTACTACTACGTATGCAGTCGCCACTGTCCATCAGCCCCTGTCCCCATCAGCCTAGGTAAGTTATTGATTCACAGTCACAGAGGAAGCTTGCCATGTTCCTCTTTCTCTTTGGCATTTACACACACCAGACACACTTGAATGCTACTAAAAACACAGCCACAGTACAGTACCACAACAAAACCCTTGCACGAAGAAGGATCTAGGATGAAACAGCTGAAAGGAATCCATGGATCTTCTACTGCTCACAAGGTTTCTTCCTTTCTTTCTTTCACCACTGAGGAAAGAAACTTGCAATCTTCTCTCCCTTTCAACCGCAAGAAAGGTGGTGGATGTGCATTCATTCAAATGGACCTCCAAAACTCCAAACATGATCTAGAAGCCAAGATTTGGTCCTTGCTTGCTTGCATCCATGCATGCATCAGCACCGAGCTGAAAAAAGACCTAGGATGAAATAATTTCCTGGGAAAGTGGGTGTGCCCTGGCTGCTGCTTCAGGGTGGCAGGCAGTAAAAGCTGATGGTTGGATGGATGCAGGCAAGCAAGCAAGCAAAGATCCTGCTGCATTTAAGCACCTGGTGCAGTTAATGGGCTTGATGATCATTAGGTGTGTGGAGTGTGGATTGGTTGGCTGGAGGCAAGCCCAAGTGCCTGTGCTGGGTTTGATATGGCAAGCTACTGGCTGGCTTCAGAGCTTTCCTTGCTGCATGCATGACTGACTCACACAGTGCATTCAATGGGCTGTCATTGCTGCTTGCTCCAGGCATTACATACTACTAGTGTGGCTAATCTTGTGATGGTAGCAGTACTGATTAACATCTGATTAATCACCTCTGGTTTTGAGTTTAGGATGGATTCGTGATCAAGACATGCATGCATGTAGCATATAAATTGACTGGAGTTCAGTTTCAACTGCTTACTTAACCATCAAATGGAGTTTGTGTGTGTTGTGTCACGTTCAGATTCAGCTACACTATCACTTTCACACTCTGAATTCTTGAGAAATCATATGTTACTTTTCGATGGCCAGCTTTCCATAGACTTGGAAGATAACAAAAAGGGGAGACTAGACTAAGTGGCATAAAAATAAGAGCAAAAAAGAAAAGAAAGGCAGTGCATTTCTGCCCCTTGCAACATCGCAAGCACGGCTTTCCAAAGTCCAAACCCAGAGCAAAAGCAATTTTGTCAAGATCATGCAGCCAAATGCCATTTGATCACATTTCAGTGTGTTTTGCTGATCTATCACAAAACATCTACTAGCTGTAGTGGTGTTATATCTATCTATCACACTATCACAGCCTTAACCCCCCTAAAAACCCTAGCAGGACCCCTACTTTGTGGTGAAAGCCACTTTCTTGGCATGAGGAGAGGAGGGGGGGGGGGGGGGGGGGCACCAACCATCACTTTCCAATAAAAACCCTTTCTTTCCATCTCCTCCATGGGTGACAAGTGAGAGTGCTGGCCACCCATCTCCCTTCCCTTCACTCCCAAGCTTGTCATTGTCTTTTTCACATTCAAAAAAGAGAGGGAGAGGAGCGTGTGTTTTAGAGAGAGAGAGAGAGAAAGAGTTTTAGAGAGGGGGCACAAAAGCACAATACTTTTCTGAGAGGGAGAGCGTGTGTTCTAGAGAGAGAGAGAGAAAGAGTTTTAGAGAGGGGGCACAAAAGCACAACACTTTTCTGCATTCTTGAGGGCATGCTTATGCTTGTTCTCTTTTCTTTTCTCTCCTAGGGTTGACATGCACAACATGCCATTGCATATTTTGTGCTTTTTTCATGACACATTCTTGCAAGATTGTCTCTCTCTCTCTCTCTCCTCTTCATGGTTGGGGACAATCATACATGCTCTTCTGATCGCCGGTGCCAGACATACTCGTATGTCATGTCGCTTTTGTGCATATGCTTTTGGTTTGCAATGGGGCCATCAAAAGGGGGCATGGAGCCAGCCATCCTATCTAGGAGGGCCAAAGCCGCCCACAAGAACACCAGAGGAATGCAAGGGTTGACATGACTTGTGTGAGATGTGTCTGTACTTATTACTCGATTAGCTACCACACATCAATGAGAGCTAGCCTGTCTAGTGACTTAATCTGCATTAGTGCATTGTGATTAACTGTAAGCTGCCTGGTGTCATCCTTGACAAGTAGTAGATCATCATGGGTAGGTGGTAGTGTGCCTGTTGGAACTGTAGTAGGTGCAAACGCAGTGAAAGAACATGGCAACCATGAATGTGTATGTGTGTGTGTGTTTGAGAGAGTGGAACTTTACTGTGGTGTGTGTGATGCATGTTGCAAGAAAAGAACAAGAATAGAAACCATATAGCAGAACAATTAATGGGTCATGATGGATACTGGGAGAGGGTGTGAGGTCAATGGGCCAGAAGCTGAAGGCCAGCTCTCTGTCTGCCTTGCACCAATGTGCTGAGGCTGTGTGTGTGCTGTGTGTGTGCACCCCTGCTTGCCTTGTCTCCCCTGCCATTGCCATCATAAGGGCTCATGTCACTTTTCCCATGCCTAGCCCTGCCCCCATGCCCCCCCTCTTGCTCTCTCTCCTCACTCCCTTCCAAACATTCCTAGAGAGAGGGAGAGAGATCTAGAGGGAGATGCATGGCATGGTGGCATGGTGTGGTGTGGCGCAGTGCAGTGCAACGCCCTTTGAGGAGGGATGGGGCCTGGTTTTGTAGTGCAAGCAAAGCATGTCAAGAATCCCTTTCACTGTTCATCAGGGAGCTCATGCATGCTGTTATTTATTCTTTTTCTTCTCTTCTCTTCCAGTGGTGTTATCTTCTTCCTTTTGGAGAGGGTTCATACAGTGTTATCTTGTTTCAGCGAGGCACTGGCAAGACTCACCACTGTTCCATGAGAAATCAGCAATTTAAAAGATCATATCTTGATTCAGTGAGACACCTGCAAGTAACTGCACACCCTTGGACATTTTCCAGCGCAAAAAAAAAAGCATGATAAAGTGAGCTCATGCATGCATGTACAATGATGAATTGGGCACCCAAATTAAGCATGTTTTCTAAATCTTAAAAGATGAATCTAGTACTAGTTAACAAGCCATACAAGTAGTATAATGTATGCATAATATTGGCATGTTGCATGGGGCTCATGATTAAAGATTTGACCTGAAGATTTTATGGTTAGACTAAATGCATGCGGGGGCGCATGATTAGTGTCGGGACACGCAGTACTTACATGGGACTAGACTATGCATTTTCATATGAGCATGTTTAATCAGGATATAAATAGGAATCCTATGTGTGAGGTTCCTTTGCTCTCTTAGTAGTAGTATACGTATATAAGTAGCTTGTGGGCTAAGGGAGAAGTACGGTGACGTGGCAGCCCGTGTCTGGCCATTGGTGAGCACCTGACATAATAACAGAGTGCCGCCTAAGCTAATCACCTGGGCCATTGCAACTGATTGAGTGTCACGCAGATGCAGATGCAGATGCAGATGCAGGCATGTTCCAGTTCAGATGGCGACCTAATTAGACCACATCTGCATGCCTGTTACCAAGGACAGAGAGGTCATAATTTTGTTACTAACACTGTCCATTACATACTTCTTAATTTACAGCATGGTCATTTCTCCCCTCGAGAGAAAAAATATTTTTACCGTCTCATCCGCATCGCCAAGACAGTGACGTTGGAGCATGGAGATGCTCTTTGCTTCTCTTCTTTTCTGCTTCTTTTTTGCAAGCAAAAAAGGCGTCGTGTGCTCGTGCAAGAAAGGATGTACCCCAACTGTAGTATATGCCTCAGTCAGTGTTCTCGAGAAAGCCTCTATATTCTTCTTGGTAACAGTAACTGTTAACTTCCATCTTATCGAGGGGAAAAAAGCCATGATTCAAATGTTCATGTGATGACAGTATGATTGCAATGTCCATGAGGGGGGGAAAAGAAAGTAAGATTCAAAAGTGTGGTTGCTAATTCAGGCCTGACTGACCTTCTCTACCAGGGTCCAAATGTGTTCAGGGCAGTCGTCTCTGATAATCATCAGGCAACTGAACTCAATGGACAAGATATATACCAGAGAGAGACGCAAACATCTTATCGCGAGGCTCCGAATCATGCAGGGAAACAACATCCAACCAAAACATGAGAGCATCATTTGCAGCGGATGCAATCAAGGCCAAAGAAAGCTGCAGGCCAAGCCATTATGTATACCCAGATTTTATTTTCTGCACCGCGAATGAGGATGCAGCACAGCTAAGAGACCAAATCCACACCAAAGGAAACAATGTAGCACTAATTATACTTCTTTTATAAGCTACAAAAGCCTCCTGACCGAACCCGCGGCTAACCCCGGAACACAAAAACCACAAAAGAAAAAAAACTAGTCATTGTACAGAATGTAGAAACCAAACCAGCAAACACGGACCAATATGCTGCAAAAAAAATCTGTCGATAAGTCTACCACTACTATAGAGCAGAGCGGATATATCCTATGGCACCCGCCGGCGCGACTCTCTCTCGCTCACTAGCATATATATACTGTACAAAACTGTTGGCATGGATCGTCGCGTCCGGCGGACCTTCTAGCATCTCATTCATGGTTCCCCGACTTATCGGCCGAAGTTGCGCCTTTGGGAGATTGGGAGGATTGGCCACTGCTGCGGGGTGCAGCGCCATTCTGCTTGTCTTTGGAGCTGGAATCAGAATGCTCTTCATTGTCATCTGACTTTGCGTTAAGAAACCGGCCTCCGGCTCCCCTGGCCCTTTTCAAGGCATGTTGATGCCTTGACTCATGGAGATATGGCTGCACAATGTAGGCACATGTCAGTTATTGTCATTACAAGATCCAGAAAGGGGATACCAACAAGCACAAACTTGACAGCCACAAGAATGAACATTAGCATAATCGTCCCACATGCTACCCAAGAATAAGAATTGCAAGCAAATTGGCACTGGAAACATCAGTATATGGTTCATGCAAGTCCTAGATGAGCTTTTGCAGATAATGCCAACACCAGTCTCTGTGTCGAGGTTCAAAACTGAGAGCAACTAACGAATTCAATTCTCTCCAGCTTAGCAACTTCCCAGGTGGACTGAAATTTATGGGTTGCCTTCTACGACATTCCTACTAACAAATTCAATTCTCTCCAGCTTAGCAACTTCCCAGGTGAAAACTGAAATTTATGGGTTGCCTTTTACTACATTCCTACTAACAAATTCAATTCTCTCCAGCTTAGCAACTTCCCAGATGAACAAAGAAGCGCAAATCCACCTTCTTCCATATCAGAAATTCTCAATGTGTAGCAACTTGCTTCTATTCCCAAATCCTTACTATTTTTATGTTGCCATTGATAACTTGGTGTATTGAAATACAGATATAGCAGAAGAATGAAATGATGTTCACCCTAATAAGATAGTAAAACGTGGTGCAGATCGATCTTCACAGTGGAGGTAGGGTATGTAGAATGGAGAATTCACTTGATTATTTGCCCTATTGTTGTGCACTTGTGCTTCCGACCAACTCTTAACTATACTGAAGCTTCAGAAACAGAAACATCTAATCAAATTTCAAGTTATACAGTAACGTAAATACACTTATAGGCATTTACCTTGCGGCCCTTGATAAGCTTCCTTTCTGACTCTGCTTTAGCCCGAGATTGGCGCCGCCTTAATATGGCATTATATTGCTTTGCATTCACATACACAGGCTCTTCAATTGCATCAGTAGGCAACGGTATTGCGGCTGCATGCATTCCGACCATTGGTGGATGCATCTGAAGAACACACCAGTTTGATGAGCTGAACTAATTTGAATAGAGTAACAATAGTATAGCAAGGTCTACGATCATGCAAAGTTACTTCTCACTTGCTAAGGACCAGGACGGCTATGTGGGCATATTCAATGTAGGCCTAGACATACCAACCACAGGTATACTTGTGGCCTATACTACGGATATTGCTATACCATGTAGCAAGAGCTTACCATAGGTTGTCCACCGTAGGCCGCATAAAGGCTTCCATAGAATGGATCGACAATTTGACCCTGCTGAGCACAAGATGTGGGATTAGCCAACAAATTTCGCACAATAACTCCAGCATCATGCATGAAATACAATAAAAATCCATAACAAGAAAGCAATAGAAGAGGCAATAATCTGTCCAGGGAAGGCATGGGAATTTGCTCAGTTAGAACAAATGGCAGCGCTTTTTTAACACATTCAGTCTACATTTAAAAAAAATTAAGTTGCTTTAAGCATGACAAAGAAATCTTCTAAACCAAAATATTAAAGCTAGAAGCAGAGAGGAATATATTTGGATGCAGAAGAGGTAGCGAGAAATTGATGCAACCCATGTATGGAGTTTGCAACAGGCAAATAGTTTTATGTGATCAGTGAGCTGGCATGGGCAATCAGTATGACAAGGAAATGTTATATGCGAACTGTGGCAATGGATATAATCAACATTGCACGTCTAATTAACAATTTAACAAAAGTGTCTACCTTAAAAGGAACAAAATCTCATATATCACCTCAACGAGAAGGAAATGATGCAGTTTAACCTAACTACTGTTTCTAAAAAAAGTTTAACCTAACCATTTTTTACAAGTTTTGACCTCAATATTGTCTAATATTATTGGACGCTGATAAGTCCTAAACGTTCGGGATTTGCTCATGGCAAATCGAACGTTTTTTGTGGCAATTTATATGCGCAAGAGATGGCAAGTGTAGCTGGTGGCAGTTCCACCCTCAGTTTGTTTTTTCCAGGAAATTGCCGTGCTTGTCAACTGAACTTGCCATCCTTGCGTCAACTAAAGTTGCCATAAAAAACGTTCAATTTGCGATGGGCAAATCCCAAACGTTCGGGATTTATCATTTCCGATATTATTTATGTTAATTTAATGTGCTTCAACCAGGAAAAAATAATGCCTATCAATATAATGCAGAACAGGTAGTCAGGCAGAAGAATCCATACAGAACGACCAACCCATAGTGATCCTTATGGGTATCCATTACATTGCTCCAACTAATACTATGACCAATCCTCGATCTTTCTTTAAACGAGGGCTCAGTGGAAGACATTACAATCTGAGAAGTGTACAGGGGTGGTCGTACCAATCAATAAAGAAGAAAAATGGGAAGTTACAGGTTTCATACCATTGCATGGCAAGCTTCCTGGTGGCCATAGGGTGTGACATAATCTGTGGCAGGTGTTGCCACCATTGCCTGACTACCTATACTAGTAGCTGGGGCCTCTTCCTGGTTCCCTTGAGCAGCTTGCTTCTGCTGTTGCTCATCAGCTCTATGATCACCTGCACGAGAAATTGTTGCATAAAAATGAGACAGGCATAGTTGATTGGATCTCCTTGTATGTTTAATAAAAATGGAACGACTGGGAATTTATGGTGTAGGTATTATCAACATGTCAACATTTGGAATGTGGCAACTGATATCGATGCAAATACTGCAGAATAATACTCCAACAGATAAGGAATGAAATCCCAGTATGTCCAGTAATCTTACCAGCTATTAGACATGACAGCTGGTATACTACCGTGTAATGCTACACAATTCAGTGCTGGTACACAACTACAAATACAATATCCCAATTCCCACATACACCAAAGCTCCAATTCCATGAGCCAAGAGTTATAAAAAGCATCACAATTATGGTCAAAATTCCAATCGCACACTGCCCTACCTAGTAGCTACTACTGCTATGGTTCAAAATTGACATGGCAAAGAAGTGGGTGACAAAAGCTACAAAGCATGGACAAAACTGCCAAACTGCCGTCCTAATTCGGCGGGGCGCGACGATACGACCGGACACGCTGGGATAAGCATATCCCCCAGTATCCCTTGGTTTCCGAAATAAGAAAAGGGAAAAAACAAAGACACGGTTAGGATACGTATGGAATACGTTGGGGACACAGGAAGCCCAATAACAGCCTCGGCCCTGTACAAACCCTAGTTTGCAGGGTCGCACACACGCTCGCCACGGAAGGAACGCTGCTCGCAATCGAAAACGCCATCACCGCCGCTGCCCCCCGGATTCGACCGCCGCCGCCGCATGGACTCGATCTCCTGACGGCAACCACGCTCAACTAGCAGATAACCCCAGCAGCCTCTCCTCAACCTCTTCCTTTCTTTGCTTGATTTCTTGCTGTTGAGCTGCTGCTCACTTGCATGCTGGTGCCTGGGGCTGCTGTTTTGATTGTTGCTTGATGTTAGGGAGCAAGGCGTCTCAGAGCGCCACTGCCAGTAGCCAATCGTCCATGGGTGAGGGTGAAAGTTATACCTGCATCCTCTGCTGCATGTCTTCTCCAGTCTCTACTCTCTAATAGACTAATAGTAGCATTTGATGTATTTTGCAAGTTGCAATGGCATGGGTCTAGAGGATCAATTAATTCAATCGTTGAGCACTTGAAAAAGGAGACAACAAATGGAAATGGGACAGTATTCTGATCTCATCTCTGTTTCTCTCCTCTTTTCACTCTATATTACAGGGCATGTTTTAATTTTTTATATATATACTCGACATATCCCCGAATGGCAGCTTTTTCGAAAATGTCGTATCCCATGTCCCCGTATGCGTACCGCCATGTCCGTGTGTCCATATCCGTATGCGTGCTTTTTTAATACAGAAGCATACCTGAAACACCGTCGGCGACAGAAGTCATGGTTTGTTACTTTCCGAGGCAAAGCGCAACCAGTGTCAAGCTCGGAGAAAAGACACGGTGATCAAGACCCTCATTCCATGCCGCAGTAGGAAAGCACACCGATATCTTCTCCGAGACCAAACCGCAAAGGCTTTGTCCTGAAACGGGAAACAGGAAAAAATTAAAGAAAACTGAGCTTCTGGCAAGACCCCACTACAGCTTATTTCTGTTTATTTATTCCCCGCAAAATAAAAGTTTCTTTCTGTTTATGGTCACTGAAGCCACGGCGACAAGGCAGACCTATGTATACATACAGGAAGCCAATTGTGCGACACCGCATCAGTCAATTGAGATTTGAAAACCACTACTGCGAAGGTACTACTGCAAGGCTCGCGTCCGCGATCGATGCCCCACGCCATGACTGAGTTCCGCAGCCAGCAAAGAGCGCAATCAATCCACCGCAGACACATGGACAGGGGCGGGGGCAAGGGTTCAATCAGTTGAACCCCCAATTGTTCCCAAAACAAGCCGCTAACCACTACTCCGCCGCGCGGCAAGCGAATCCGCGACACGGATGATGGGGCGATGATATTTGGACGGCCGGAGCGGGGCTAGGGTTCGTCGCGGCGGCGCTTACCAGCGAGAGGGGTCGAGTTCGGGCCCGGACGGATCCCCGCCCCGCGGAGGACGGAGGCGGCGGCGGCGACGGCGACGGCGGGTGCGAGGGGGCGAGAGAATTCCTTCCCTGGCGCGCTTAGGTGGAGGGTGGAGGGTGGGCGTGTACGGCGGAGAGGGGTCGACGACGACGTCGCGAAAGAGAGGTGGAGAGAGGATAAGAGGGTATTCTCGGGTTTCTCAGGGGTGTTTTCGTATATGTATCGGCGAGTGGATGGACGGATGGAAACCAACGGAAGCTTCCGGGTGCTTGTTTGCAGCCATTGAACCGAACCTTCCCAAACTGACACCTGCTCGCTCAGTAAACCCTTTGGGTTTCTTAAGTGGTCATCAAGGTTTTTGTTTAATGGTTTCTTCAATAGCCTGATCTTTTTATTGCATATGGTGAGTTTTTTACTTTGAGACAGAAAAACAACCCGTCACACGTAAAGATATCTTAGAGCATTACTAGTAGTACCCCTAAACCCTCAAACCCTAAAAAATAACCGCTTTTTTACGGGTTGAGACAAAGAAATCGCAAAGAATAGAACCCCTTAACCCTTAAACCCTTAAATTTTTTTAGAGGCTCAACCCCTATACTCCTTCCCGGCCTGTAGAAACAGGGGTTGGCAGCCCAACCCCTCGTCGACCCGGTTTCCTCTTCGCGCGTGAGGGAGTTTCGCGCGGGAGGGAGTTTTCAGCTCCCTCCCCAGATCCGCCGCCCTGCCGCCCGCCTCCGGCCGCGCTCCGGCCGCCCTGCCCTCCGGCCACCCCGTCCCGCACCGCCCCGGCCCATGATGGGCGGCGCATTGGCCCATGATGTATCTTTTTTTCATTTTCTATGTCCTATTTGATTCGAACAATTAGTGTTATTTGCTCAAACATTGTTGTAATAATTTGAATGATTATTGTTTTATTCGGTGTTGTAATAATAACTAGAATGATTATTGTTTTATGTCAATTGTGATGGAATTTGTGATATGTCATATGATGAAATGTGATGAAATGTGTGATATATGAAATGACAGTTTTAAAGGTTGGGATTGAGGCAAAGACTAGAACCCTCAAATCCAACCCTTAAAACAGTTTACGGGTTGGGTTTGAGGGTTTTAGTCTTTGCCACTGTTTTTCAACCCTTAAAAGTGTCAAAAACTGGCACTTCTCAACCCTTAAAACTGCTACAAGGGTTTGAGGGTTTGAGGGTTCTACTAGTAATGCTCTTATAAGATTATTAGTTAGTGGTGGTTCACACACCCAATGAAACCAACGCGACAAACAACCCAGTCACACATAAATATCTTTAATGTTGTAGGATGAGTTGATGGTGGTTCAACTTTGTCCTTTTTGACAGGGGAGATGTCTCGAAAGTCGCATATTATGGCAAAATTGATATAACACTACAGGAGAAACCAACGGGAACTTCCGGGTGTTTGATGTTGAACTGAACCTTCTAAATTGACACCTGCTCAGTAAAATCTTTGGTTTTTTCAGTGGTCATCAAGGTTTTTGTTTAATGGTTTCTTCTTTCACGGGGCAATTTTTTATTGCATGTGGTGAGTTTTCGTTTTGCGACGGATAAACAATAACAATTGATCACACGTAAAGATATCCCGTCGACATAGGATAGTTGATGGTGGTTCATACACACCCGATGAAATAAGCTCGACTAACAACCCCATCGCATGTAAATATCTTTATTGTTATAGATGAGTTGATGGTGATTCATTTCCTTTCTTTTTAACAGGGAGGAGGACCCGAAAATCGTGACACTGATACAACACTACAGGATGGTACCTGAAAGAGATAAAAATATATCCATGTCCTTCCTTTTTACAAACAGGGCCTTCATAGACAAAAACTTGGATTGAAATTTGGTCCAAAAGCAGCCAATGACATCGCTGGGCGACGTTTGGCCCACCATCATTGACATAAACCTTGTCAACATCAGACAAGGAGGAAGAGGCTTGCCATGGAGATTGAAAGAGTCTCGCTGGACACTCATACTCTTTTGATCCTAGATCCAAGTGCTGAGGTCAACGAAATAAAAAACAAAGATTTTGATTATCCATGAAAATTGCGCTAATGGACCTTATGTTAAAAGAAAAAGAAGGAAAATATCTTGTTTTATGGAAAGAAATAGCTTATTTTTCACTCTCATTTATTGGAGTACAATTTATTGAGGGCGTTGTCAAACTTAGACCATGGTCTCATTATATCAATCTAGGGCATGGTGAACGCCCTTCTGAAATATGACCATTTGACAACAAATCTTTCCTGAAACAACGCTTATGAGTTCCGGATCATCTCTCATCTAGAGCAAATATATGCAACTAGCTTTCTCGTTAAGATGAGCTGTTACGCTTATGAGTTCCGGATCAGCTCGCATCTAGAGCAAATATATGCAGCTAGCTTTCTCATTAAGACGAGCAGGAATCTTTATATCGGGAAACCATAGTCAATGAAAATTATGTCTACGGAAAGTTCATAATAAGAGAACTCATCCATACCATCCAAAGTCGACCATCTACTTGAAGGAAATATGCCCTAGAGGCAATAATAAAGTTATTGTTTATTTTCTTATATCATGATAAATGTTTATTATTCATACTAGAATTGTATTAACCGGAAACATGATACATGTGTGAATACATAGACAAACAGAGTGTCACTAGTATGCCTCTACTTGACTAGCTCGTTGATCAAAGATGGATAGTTTCCTAACTATATACATGAGTTGTCATTTGATTAACGGGATCACATCACTAGGAGAATGATGTGATTGACTTGACCCATTCCGTTAGCTTAGCACCTGATCGTTTAGTATGTTGCTATTGCTTTCTTCATGACTTATACATGTTCCTATGACTATGAGATTATGCAACTCTTGTTTACCGGAGGAACACTTTGTGTGCTACCAAACGTCACAACGTAACTGGGTGATTATAAAGGTGCTCTATAGGTGTCTCCAAAGGTACTTGTTGGGTTGGCATATTTCGGGATTAGGGTTTGTCACTCCGATTGTCGGAGAGGTATCTCTGGGCCCACTCGATTTTGCACATCAATATAAGCCTTGCAAGCATTGCAACTAATGAGTTAGTTGCGGGATGATGTATTACAGAATGAGTAAAGAGACTTGCCGGTAACGAGATTGAACTAGGTATTGAGATACCGACGATCGAATCTCGGGCAAGTAACATACCGATGACAAAGGGAACAACATATGTTGCTATGCGGTTTGACCGATAAAGATCTTCATAGAATATGTGGGAGCCAATATGAGCATCCAGGTTCCACTATTTGTTATTGACCGTAGACGTGTCTCGGTCATGTCTACATAGTTCTCGAACCCGTAGGTCCGCACGCTTAAAGTTTGATGACGGTTATATTATGAGTTTATGTGTTTTGATGTACCGAAGGTAGTTCGGAGTCCCGGGTGTGATCACGGACATGACGAGGAGTCTTGAAATGATCGAGACGTAAAGATCGATATATTGGACGACTATATTTGGACACCGGAATGGTTCCGGGTGAGATCGGGATAATATCGGAGCACCGAGAGGTTATCGGAACCCCCCGGGAGGTATATGGGCCTTAATGGGCTTTAGTGGAAAGGAGGGGAAAGGAGCAAGGGAGGGGGCGCGTGTCGTGGTTCTAAGCCTGACAGTAGAGTGGGGGGTAGGTATGGAGAGGCGAGGTCCTAGCTATGGTGAGGTTGTAAACACAAGGGATGTACGAGTTCAGGCCCTTCTCGGAAGAAGTAATAGCCCTACGTCTCGGAGCCCGGAGGCGATCGAGTGGATTATGAGTATGTGAGTTACAAGATGCCGAACCCCTCTACCTGTGGAGGGGGGTGGCTTATATAGAGTGCGCCAGGACCCCAGCCAGCCCACGTAGGAGAGGGTTTAAGGTGAGTTAAGTCTGGGGCGTTAACGCCCCACATAAAGTGTCTTTACTATCATAAAGCCTACTTAATTATAGGCCGTTGCAGTGCAGAGTGCCTCTTGACCTCCTGGTGGTCGAGTGAGTCTTCATGGTCGAGTCCTTCAAGTCAGTCGAGTGAGTCCCTCGTTGGTCGACTGGAAGGCGACCTCTTCTAAGGGTGTCCTTGGGCAAGGCACTTAGACCAGGTTCATGACCCTACCCTAGGTACATGACCCCATCATTAGCCCCCGAATGGATTGAGGCTTCGAGTGAGGAAGGAGTTGATGTTGTTTCTGATTAACCTTTGCACACTGGTCGTGCGTTGTTCTGGACCAAAGAATCTCTTCATCGATAGCGAGCAACTTGTCTTCAGTCGACTCGATCCATTCTCTTCTTTCGTCGAGTGATCTTTCGGGCTTCGACGATCTCCGAGCGACGGATCGCGGGAAACCCCGCGTCTGACAGACCGATCTGCCGTTCGCGGATTCCGCGGGATGCGAAATTTGGGGACACGCGCGAAGCGGAGCGGACCGCGGCGTTCGGATGGGACGGGACATAGACGCCTCGATCTCCGCGCCGCTTTCTTCGCCACGTATCCCGTCTGCATAACTGTTCCTGGATATGATTAGATCGACCGGGCCCACCTGTCATCCACTCGGAAGGGACCTTATAAATGCGCCCGGCGAGGATTTCTGTACTGTGCCTCAGCATTCTCTCTCTCTCTGCTTCCTTCGTCCCCGTCCAGCGCGCTCGCTCTCGCCCCCGCACAACTTCCCTTCGCGCATCTCGCCGGCAACCATGGCCAAGGAGAAGACGGCGGCGCTGGAACGTGCGAAGAAGGCGTCGGCGTCGGAGAAGGCAAAGGGGAGATCTACCAGCCGCGGCGGGTCCTCGTCCAGATCCCGCCTGCCGAAGGGCTGGGTCCAAGGAGACTGGATCCAGTCGACCATCACAGAGAAAGACCTCCTCGACATGGCCAACGAGGGCTTGATCCCTCATGGAGCTGCGAGGCTTCTGGGGAAGGAGTGGCAGCCCCAGCCAGAAGAGGGTGAGTGTGTGCTCTTGGCCACCCATGTTGATCGTGGATTTTCCTTGCCTTCGAGTATTTTCTTCCGTGGCTTCTTGAACTTCTTTGGAGCGCAGCTCCACCACTTTACCCCAAACTCTATTGCCTATCTTGCCGCGTTCGTGTCCATGTGTGAGGGTTTCCTGGGCTGTCGACCGCACTGGGGTTTGTTCAAGCATATATTCACGTGTCGCTCTCAGACCGTGAAGAAGGCGAGCCCAGGTGATGAGAGAACCCGAGTCGTCCAAATGTGTGGGGGTCTGGGGATCCAGGTGAGGAATAAGAGCACCTTCCCGCCCATGACCTTTCCCGAGTCAGTCAGAGGCTGGCAGTCGACTTGGTTCTACTGCCAGGACCAGTCGACGCCGGGGCAGTCGAGTGGACTCCCACAGTTTACCATGGACCGAGTGAACAAGCCCTCCTCTCTGAAGTTGATTCCGGAGGAGAAAGCTGACGTGAAGATGTTGATGGAGCGCGTGGTGCAGTTGGTTCGGGAGGGAGTGACGGGCATGGACCTCCTGGAGGTCTTCCTCAGGCGTCGCATCCAGCCCCTTCAGTTCCGGAGCCACTGCATGTGGTTGTACTGTGGGACTGAAGACGAGACTCGAGTCCATCCAGAAGCAGTCGACGATGTCACTCTGGAAAGATGGATGGTAGCCGTTACCGGAAACAAGGATAACCCACGCGGAGCCAGAAGGATTCCTCCACTCGACCACAACAGCGATCCAAACAAGGTACACTTGCTCTGCTCTCCACTGTGCTCTTGTCGCATTCATTTCTGTTTATCCTGCCGACTGGTCGACTGATCCTTGTCTTGATATCTGCTAGGCTCTCACCGAGCTGTACTCGATGCCCAATGGGGCACAAGCTCTGACTGAGGAGGGTGAGGTGAGTGGGGGCGAGAGCCAGGAAGAGGAGGAATGGGACTCGGACGTTGCAGAGGATGATGACGACGATGATGATGATGACGGTGATGAAGATGACGTTGAGGACGAGGAAGAAGAGGAGGAGGAGGTCGTACCACCGCGCTCAGAAAGGCGGTCGAAGCTTGTCCACGGCCCTTCGACTGAACGTGGCAAGGGGGTTGCGACCGTTGTTCAGTCGACCAAGCGCCCTCGGACCACCTCTCCGGTGCCGACTGAAAAGGCGCCGAAGCAGCCCAGGGCGGCCTCGTCGAAGCCGATCAAGCTCCTACCGAAGATGAAGGTCTCCATCCCCACCATATCAGGGTAATCGTGCTGCTTAAGTCTTCTTATTTTGTGTAAACTTTGTCTCTGGTCGACGCTGAAGTTAGTCGACTGATCCTTTGGAGTTGCAGTGCTGCTACTTCCAAAACCTCAGCCCGGGCTGATGACCACGAGATGGAGGACGCAGCAACTTCGAAACCAGGTACTGTATTCTTAACGCCGTTTTTAGTCGACTGTCTCGCGACCTCTGATCTTGATTCTTCTCCGTAGCTCCACCCACCACTGTTATGAATCTCCCTGATGATGATGAGGATGAGGAACCACTGAAACGTAGAAGGAGTAGGAAAGCGTCTGCCAGCAAGGTGCCCCAGGATGTGACGGCGCCTGAGATTCTGATTGTGGAGGAAGAGAACACCACTCGACACACGGTGTCCTTTGCAGATCCATTGACGAGTGCTCAGCAGCCCTCCCTCTTCACGACGCACCATGTCCCAGAGGACCAAGCTGGCGCGGCGAAGGAGGCAATACGCCAGGCGGGAATCATGATGGAGCAGTTGAAGACCATCCGGGATGCGAGCCAGGCAGCTTATGACGCCAGTTCTGCCCTCCAAAGCAATGTTCAGGTCAGTCGACCACCGTTTGTTCTGTTGGATATGCTACCAAAAACTTTTCCTTTCCGGAATTTATAGTAGTCACCCACTGGGTGTGTCGAGTAAACTCCGTGTTAGCGGGGGCACGCTGAGTGCACCTGCTGGGTGTAGTCCCCAAGGCTAAGGTCGACTGCTGGCAGTCGGCCTTAGGCTTTATGATGTCGATTTTTCTGTCAGTCGACTATGTCGACTGGATTTCACAAACCGGTGGGGGAACGCTGAGTGCACCCACTGGGTGTAGTCCCCGAGACTGTGGTCGACTGCTTGCAGTTGATCACAGTCTTAAAGAATACATCTCTCTTCTTTTTTTTTGAGGTCGACTGGTCGACTTTGTCTTCAACAGAATTAGTGGGGGCACGCTGAGTGCACCCACTGGGTGTAGTCCCCGAGACTACGGTCGAATGCTTGTATTCGGCTGTAGTCTTAGAAACGTGTGTTTTTTCCTTTTTCACTCGGAAGTGAATTATATTTGACATTTAGTCGATTGGTTCTTCGCAGAACTCTTGTGATCTTGTGGCTCGCTACTCTGAGCTGGAAAACAAGCACACTCAACTCGAGCTGAGCTTGAAGCTGGTTCAGGAGAAGCTGACGAAGGCAAAGGAGGAGACCGAAGGTATGTTTGGTGAGATCCTGACGACTGTTTTTCCCCTTGCTTGTTTCAAAATCTGATCTTGCTGTAACTTGCAGGTAAGGTAAGGGAGGCCCAACAGAAGAAAGACCTCGAACTAGCTGAGAAGATCAAGCTTGCTGACGAGAAGTTAGCTTCAGTCACCAAGCTTGAACAAGACAATACCAATCTGAAAGCTGCTCTTGGGATCGCCAACAAGGAGGTCAGTCGACTAAAAACTGATAAAGCTGCCCTGACCGACCAAGTCAGTAAGTTGACTGGGAAAAATGATCTGGAGGCCTTCCTGAGTGGTCTTGCCAAGAAGCTGTTTCTTATGCTTGAAGGTAAACCTCTATGCTCGGCAAACATTTCCAATTGTGGTTTTTCCATTCGACCATCCCCTTGACTTAGTGATCATCCTTGCAGAATTTTGTCAAAACTTTGAAGAAGAAACTAGCCGGCTGGAGCCAAACCTCGACCCTGTCAATTCTCCGGTGAACGACGAAGTTGCCATGGATGTTTTCCGACTGGAGTCTCGTGTTGCAGCTGTCGTGGACTATCTCGCAAGGCTGAAGGCCGCCACATCTCGCATCGACTCGACGCTCTGGCCTGAGGAGACACTTCAGAATGACCTTGAGTCGCTGATGGCCCGCTTGAACTCGATCCCTGGTCGAGTGCAGGAATGGAAGAAGTCCTCGGCTCGGTGTGGTGCAGATGTTGCTCTGTGTCTGGCCCGAGTCCACTGTAAAGATGCACGAGAAGAGAAGCTGGCGGCCCTTCGGGTGGCCAACACCAAGAAGCACGACTTCAGGTCCTTTATGGAAACTTTCCTTGCAGCTGCCACTCGGATCGCCGACGGAATTGACCTTGATGAATTCGTTGCACCTTCCAGCCCTCCACAGGAGGGGTAAAAAACTTCTTCTGGCTCGACGCTTTAAATTTGCCTCGGTATGCCGAGTGGAATTGTAACCGATAAACCTTAACAGGCTTAACGCCTGAGCACTTTCGGTTCCTTTAGATATTGATTCAAACTTGAATTTGGTGCTTGAATACGATTGCCTTTGGCTCGAAATGTCTTTTGCAGGTTCAAAGCAAGGCGCCTTTACTGCAATCGACTTATTCTTTAGTCCACTTAGGCGAGCACTGGGCTGCGGCTAAGCCTCCGAGTGGAAGCCCGACTTACCACTCGGTAGGATTTCTATAACTTAGGCGAGCACTGGGCTGCAGCTAAGCCCCCGAGTGAGAGGTTTACTCTTCACTTGGTAGGATTTTGATAACTTAGGCTAGCACTGGGCTGCAGCTAAGCCTCCGAGTGAGAGGTTTGCTCTTCACTCGGTAGGATTTTCGTAACTTAGGCGAGTGCTTGGACTGCAGCTAAGCCTCCGAGTGAGAGGGTTGCTCTCCACTCGGTAGGATTTTTGTAACTTAGGCGAGTGCTTGTACTGCAGCTAAGCCTCCGAGTGAGAGGGTTGCTCTTCACTCGGTAGGATTTTCGTAACTTAGGCGAGTGCTTGGACTGCAGCTAAGCCTCCGAGTGAGAGGGTTGCTCTCCACTCGGTAGGATTTTTAACTACTTAGGCGAGCACAGGGCTGCAGCTAAGCCCCCGAGTGAGAGGTTTGTTCTTCACTCGGTAGGATTTTGACAACTTAGGCGAGCACAGGGCTGCAGCTAAGCCCCCGAGTGAGAGGTTTGTTCTTCACTCGGTAGGATTTTTGTAACTTAGGCGAGTGCTTGGACTGCAGCTAAGCCCCCGAGTGAGAGGGTTGCTCTCTACTCAGAAGGATTTTGACAACTTAGGCGAGTGCTTGGACTGCAGCTAAGCCCCCGAGTGAGAGGGTTGCTCTCCACTCGGAAGGATTTTGACAACTTAGGCGAAACGGATTCGCAGCTAAGCCTCCGAGTGGGAGTCTAGCTCACCACTCGGTAGGATTTTTACAAACTTAGGTGAAACGGATTCGCGGCTAAGCCCCCGAGTGGGAGTCTGGCTCACCACTCGGTAGGATTTTTACAAACTTAGGCGAAACGGATTCGCGGCTAAGTCACCCACTGAGGGGGAATTTTATTGGACAAAAATAAAAAGTGACAGAAATTATGGAGGAACTATGACACTATTATTTTGAGGTCCATGAACTACAGAAGTACTTTATTGCAACTCATCCGAGTGATAAAACTTAAGTATAAAATGGGCGGAGTAGTTCCGCGTTCCAAGCCCGGGGCTCGTCGATATTATGCTCGACGTTGTAAAGACGGTACGCCCCGTTGTGGAGAACCTTGGTGACGATGAAGGGACCTTCCCAAGAAGGAGCAAGCTTGTGTGGTTTGTGCTGATCCACTCGGAGAACTAAATCTCCTTCCTGGAAGGCTCGACCTCTCACATTTCTGGCGTGGAAACGACGCAAATCTTGTTGGTAGATGGTCGACCGGATCAGAGCCATCTCCCTTTCTTCCTCTAAAAGGTCGACTGCGTCCTGCCGCGCTTGTTCAGCCTCTGCTTCGTTGTAGATTTCAACTCGAGGAGCATTGTGGAGAAGATCACTCGGCAAGACTGCTTCAGCTCCGTAGACCAAGAAGAATGGAGTTCTTCCGGTCGACCGATTAGGTGTGCTCCGCAGCCCCCAAAGCATTGAGGGAAGTTCGTCGACCCAAGCTCCAGCCGCGTGTTTGAGATCACGCATCAGTCGGGGTTTCAATCCCTTAAGAATTAGTCCATTAGCTCGCTCTGCTTGTCCATTCGACTGCGGATGGGCGACTGAAGCGTAGTCGACCCGTGTGCCTTGGGAGTTGCAGAAATCTCTGAATTCCTCCGAGTCAAAGTTAGACCCATTATCAGTAATGATGCTGTGCGGGACTCCATATCTGAATATTAGTTCCCTGATGAAGCTAACAGCAGTACCAGTGTTGAGGTTCTTGATTGGTTTAGCCTCGATCCACTTGGTGAACTTGTCGACTGCCACCAGTACATGCGTGAAGCCACTTCGTCCTGTTCTCAAAGGACCGACCATGTCCAGTCCCCATACTGCGAAAGGCCAGACGAGTGGGATGGTCTTCAGGGCTGACGCGGGCTTGTGCGACATATTCGAGTAGAACTGACATCCCTCGCACTTATCCACTATCTCTTTTGCCATCTCATTCGCCTTTGGCCAGTAAAATCCGGCTCGGTATGCTTTGGCCACAATGGTCCGAGAGGACGCATGATGACCACAGGTCCCCGAGTGGATATCATTGAGGATGAGTCGACCTTCTTCTGGTGTTATGCACTTCTGACCAACTCCAGTTGCGCTTTCTCTGTATAATTGTCCTTTGATTACGGTAAAGGCCTTAGATCGACGGACGATCTATCGAGCCTCTTCCTCATCCTCCGGAAGCTCTTTTCTCAGGATATACGCGACATATGGAACTGTCCAGTCGGGAATGACCACCAAGACCTCCATGATCAAGTCGACCACCGCTGGGACTTCGACCTCAGTCGGATCTGTGGCACTCTTGGGCTGTGGAGTTTCTTCGGTGAAAGGATCTTCTTTGACTGACGGAGTGTGTATATGCTCCAAGAACACACCACTCGGAATGGCTTCTCTCTTGGAACCTATCTTTGCTAGATCATCAGCTGCTTGATTTTTCAGTCGGGGTATATGATGGAGCTCCAACCCCTCGAACTTCTTTTCCAGCTTCCTCACTGCACTGCAGTATCCAGTCATGGCTGGGCTTCTCACGTCCCACTCTTTCATCACCTGGTTGACCACTAAATCCGAGTCGCCATAGACCATCAGGCGACGGACGCCGAGTGAAATGGCCATGCGCAATCCATATAAGAGGGCCTCATATTCTGCCTCATTGTTGGAGGAATCAAAGTGAATCTGGAGCACATATCTGAGCTTATCTCCTCTGGGGGAAACCAGGACAACCCCAGCACCGGAATCATTCAACATCTTAAAGCCATCAAAGAACATGGTCCAATGCTCCGAGTGAACTTCAGTCGGCTGTTGTTGCTCAATCCACTCGGCGAGGAAATCTGCTATTGCCTGGGAGTTAATGGCTTTCTTTGCCTCAAACTTGATATCAAGGGGAAGAAGTTCAATCGCCCATTTGGCCACTCGACCAGTTGCATCTCTGTTGTGCAAGATCTCTGATAGTGGAGCATCGCTGACGACTGTGATGGAATTATCAGAGAAATAATGAGCAACCTTCTTTGTGGTCACGTATATTCCATACACAAGCTTCTGATAATGAGGATATCTCTGCTTGGATGGAGTCAGGACTTCAGACAAATAATACACTGGGCGCTGAACTTTGAGAGCTTTTCCTTCTTCTTCCCGCTCGACCGTAAGCACAGTACTGACGCCTTGTCCTGTGGCTGCGATATAGAGCAACAGAGGCTCTTTGCTGATTGGAGCAGCAAGCACCGGCTGGGTGGAGAGCAGAGCTTTTAGCTCGGCAAACGCTGCATCAGCTTCTGGAGTCCACTCGAACCTGTCTGTCTTCTTCATCAGTAGGTAAAGAGGCAATGCCTTTTCACCGAGTCGTGAGATGAATCGACTTAATGCGGCCAAGCATCCAGTAAGCTTCTGGACATCGTGCACTCGCACAGGGCGTTTCATGCGGAGAATAGTGCCAATCTTCTCTGGGTTAGCGTCGATTCCCCGTTCGGAAACGAGAAAACCGAGTAACTTGCCACCAGGAACTCCAAATGTGCACTTTGATGGATTGAGCTTGATATCATATCTTCTGAGGTTGGCAAATGTTTCGGCGAGATCAGCGAGCAGGTCGGAACCTTTTCGTGACTTGACAACAATATCATCCATATATGCTTCCACATTCCGACTGATTTGAGTGAGTAGACACTTCTGAATCATTCGCATAAATGTGGCTCCAGCATTCTTGAGGCCGAATGGCATGGTGATATAGCAGAAGCACCTGAATGGAGTGATGAAAGCTGTTTTTACCTCGTCGGGTCCGTACAGACGGATCTGGTGGTACCCGGAGTAGGCATCTAAAAAAGATAGCCTCTCGCATCCCGCGGTCGAGTCAACAATTTGATCTATGCGAGGGAGAGGAAAATGATCTTTCGGGCAGGCCCGGTTGATGTGCTTGAAATCAATGCACATTCGGAGCGACTTGTCCTTCTTAGGAACCATGACGACATTAGCGAGACACTCGGAGTGGTATATCTCTCGGATAAATCCTGCTGCCAACAGTCGAGCCACTTCTTCACCAATGGCTTTTCTCTTCTGGACGGCGGACCGCCGAAGATGCTCTTTGACTGGTTTTGCAGATGAGTCGACTCTTAGGCGATGCTCAGCCAGTCCCCTGGGAACACCTGGCATGTCAGCGGGCTTCCATGCAAAAATGTCCCAGTTCTCACGGAGGAACCGGATGAGCGCTTCTTCCTATTTTGGGTCGAGTGTTGTGGAGATGCGGGTCGGACCTGCATCGGGGTCGGTCGGGTGAATGTGAACAGGCTTCGTCTCACCGGACGACTGGAATGCAGACTCTGTGGCGGGTTTCTTTGATCGCAGCAAGTCACTCGGATCTGCATTTTGCTTGTATTCTTCGAACTCGACCGCTGTCACCTGGGAATCGGCAATCTTTGAGCCCTTCTGAAATCACTCTTCTGCCTTTTTCCGATCACCGGTGACAGTGATCACTCCTTTGGGGCCGGGCATCTTCAATTTGAGGTACACGTAACATGGTCGAGCCATGAACCGTGCGTAAGCTGGTCTCCCCAAAATGGCATGATATGCACTCTGAAAATCCACGACCTCAAACGTCAACTTTTCTTTGCGAAAATGTTTCGAATCACCAAACACCACGTCCAAAGCTATTTGGCCGAGTGACTCGGCCTTCTTCCCTGGTATAACTCCATGAAAGCTCATGTTACTAGTGCTCAGTCGGGACATCGGAATGCCCATTCCTTTCAGTGTGTCTGCATACAACAAATTCAGCCCGCTTCCATCGTCCATCAGCACTTTTGTCAGTCGAGTGCCTTCAACAACTGGATCGACCACCAAAGCTTGCCTCCCAGGGGTGGCAATATGAGTCGGGTGATCAGATTGGTCGAATGTGATGGGTATTTGGGACCATTTCAGATAATTTGCTTTTGCTGGGGCAACCATGTTCACCTCTCGGTTAATGACTTTCAGTCGACTCCTGCTTTCCACATCTGCAAAGATCATCAGAGTGGAGTTGATATGCGGATATCCTTCCTCACTATCCTCCTTGTCTTCGGCCTTGTCCGACTCCTTCTCCTTGTCCTTAGACTGTTTTCCCTGAAACTGCTGGATCAGGAGTCGACATTGGCGAGTGGTGTGCTTTGGGTAGATGATATTCCCCTCTTCGTCTTTTTTCGTGTGGATGTGACATGGCATATCCATTACGTCGTTCCCTTCTTTATCCTTTACCTTCTTGGGGTTCCAGGATCCTTTTGGTTTCCCCTTAAACTTTCCTTGAGTCACGGCCAGAGCCTCTCCAGGAGCTGCCGGTTCAGCCTTCCGCTTCTGTTTCCGACTGGTGTTTCCTTTTTCCGACTGACTCGGCTTGTGTTTGCCGCTTCGGAGTCGGTCTTCTTCTTCGCCGTTGGCGTACTTGGTAGAAATCTCCATCATCCGACTCAAGGTCATGTCACCGGTTCGACCAAACTTCAAACTCAGTTCTCTGTTCTTGACGCCATCTTTGAAGGCGCAGACTGCCTGATGATCGGACACATTCTCCACAGTGTGGTGCAAAGTGATCCACCTCTGAATATACTCTCTGAGAGTCTCATTAGCCTTCTGCACGCAGACTTGCAACTCTGTCAATCCAGCTGGTCGCTTGCAAGTTCCTTCAAATGTTCTGATGAACACTCGGGACAGATCTTCCCAAGTGTAAATGCTGCTAGGAGGTAATTGAGTCAACCATGCCCTGGCAGAACCTTCCAGCATGAGGGGCAAATGCTTCATGGCCACCTCGTCGTTCCCACCACCAATCTGAACTGCCACTCGGTAATCTTCAAGCCAAGTTTCAGGCTTAGACTCACCAGTGAACTTGCTGACTCCTGTAGCCAACCTGAAATTGGGAGGGATAACTGCGGCTCTGATAGCTCTACTGAAACATTCAGGACCAGAAACATGCACTCGACTGCTTGTGGGTGCATCTCTGTCGAGTCCACCTCGATGGGCTCTGTTCCGGTCGACCATACCTTGCACGATAATGGATCACGCGTCGAAGCCTGGTTCTCCGGGGTCGACTGGAATCCTTCGCCCTGTACTGTACTGACGCCTATCATCTTGCTGTCGAGGAGCGTAAGACCCACCCCTCGGAGGGGAATTGGGCACTCGACGCCTATCATCTCGGTCGAGTCGGTCGCCATATTGATCTCGCTGATTCTCGCGCCCTTCACGCCGCGGAGGCGATCTGGGGCTGTGAGCCGACTGAACCGTATTCGCAGTGACGGATCGACTGTGAATTCTGTTGCGCGACTGAGACACGGCTGAATTCTGATCTCCTGCTGCCCGGAGCAGATCCCTGATCTGCAGCAAACCTCTGCCCGCTTCCGACTGCAAAGGCTGGATGGACTCTGCTATACGGGTCGCAGCTGCTAAATTCTGGATTGGGGTTCGATATACCTGAGTCGGCGGGAAGAGTTGGCGTCGACTGGTGTCGGGAACTCATTGCCGCGCGCGCTCGTCGAGTGCTCGCTGAAGATTCTCCAGTCGAGTGCGTTCGGCCAAATTGGCCAGACGTGCCTCCTCCAAGGCACGAGCCTCGGGGGTTTCTCCTGCGATGGGAGTACGCAGGGCATCCATGTTCCTGCGGCGAAGTTCCTCTCTTTGCAGAGAGTCGAGTGGCTCGGGCTGGTACTCTTCGTGGCCTCGTGCGGGGTCGCCTCCGTCACCTGCTCCACCATCACGGGCGAAGCCAGGGGGACTGCGGGGCCCGTCGACCATCAAGATTTCCGCTGCTGGATCACTGCTACCGCACTCGGATGCAATCTCTACGGAGCCAGTCGACAGATAGAACAAGCCGTAGAGAGATTCGTTGGGCTCGATTGCCGTAACTTGGGTGGTTGCCGATTGGCGAGCCACCGCGTGCCTCACCCATCGCTGAAGCCTCGACCGGCCCGAGCGCTTGCGCTGGCGGGAGACCGGGAGGGTGGACGATGGAGGAGTCGACCGATACGGGGTCGACGGTTGTCGCAGCAGAACACCGCGGACACATGCGTGAAAATGCGTCGCACCGTGGACGGGGAGCGCATCAACGTCGAGTGGAGCCTCCTGGAGCCACGCGGAGTCGTCGGCGATGAAGGTGAGAGCGCCGAGACGGATCTCTCGACCCTCGACCAAAACTCCAGCAGACACCATGATGAAAGTACTCGGAAGAATCGCAACTTCTCCACAAAAATCGCTAAAACACCTGCCCCACGGTGGGCGCCAACTGTCGTGGTTCTAAGCCTGACAGTAGAGTGGGGGGTAGGTATGGAGAGGCGAGGTCCTAGCTATGGAGAGGTTGTAAACACAAGGGATGTACGAGTTCAGGCCCTTCTCGGAAGAAGTAATAGCCCTACGTCTCGGAGCCCGGAGGCGGTCGAGTGGATTATGAGTATGTGAGTTACAAGATGCCGAACCCCTCTACCTGTGGAGGGGGGTGGCTTATATAGAGTGCGCCAGGACCCCAGCCAGCCCACGTAGGAGAGGGTTTAAGGTGAGTTAAGTCTGGGGCGTTACTGGTAACGCCCCACATAAAGTGTCTTTACTATCATAAAGCCTACTTAATTACAGGCCGTTGCAGTGCAAAGTGCCTCTTGACCTCCTGGTGGTCGAGTGAGTCTTCATGGTCGAGTCCTTCAAGTCAGTCGAGTGAGTCCCTCGTTGGTCGACTGGAAGGCGACCTCTTCTAAGGGTGTCCTTGGGCAAGGCACTTAGACCAGGTTCATGACCCTACCCTAGGTACATGACCCCATCAGCGCGCCCCCAAGCCCAATCCGAATTGGGAAGGGGGCCGCCCCCCTTTCCTTCCTCCCTCCTTCCTCTTCCTTCCCTCTCCCTCTCCAAGTAGGAAAAGGAGGAGTCCTACTCCCGGTGGGAGTAGGACTCCTCCCCTTGGGCGCACCTCCTCCTCCTGGCCGGCCCTCTCCTCCCCCTCCTTTATATACGAAGGAGGGGGGCACCCCATAGAGACAACAATTGATCTCTTGATCTCTTAGCCGTGTGCGGTGCCCCCCTCCACCATATTCCACCTCGATCATATCGTAGCGGTGCTTAGGCAAAGCCCTGCGTCGGTAGCAACATCATCACCGTCACCACGCCGTCGTGCTGACGAAACTCTCCCTGAAAGCTCGTCTGGATCAGAGTTCGAGGGACATCATCGAGCTGAACGTGTGCTGAACTTGGAGTTGTCATACGTTCGGTACTTGGATCGGTCGGATCGTGAAGACGTACGACTACATCAACCGCGTTGTGCTAACGCTTCCGATTTCGGTCTACGAGGGTACGTGGACAACACTCTCCCCTCTCGTTGCTATGCATCACCATGATCTTGAGTGTGCGTAGGATTTTTTTTTGAAATTACTACGTTCCCCAACACTACTCGTACATATAATGGATGGTTTGTTCAGCATTTTGCACACGGTATTGATTAGGCATCTATAGAGTTTGGAGAGTTGCTTTCATGCTCTCTTTCTTCAGCCGCAATGATTGTTCCAAAGAGAAGTCATTGCCTCGTTTTCTTTACCATCCACATGTTTGGTCTGAACAGAAAAGTTTTTCTCTATTCAGAAAAGCCTAACTTAGTGCTCTTCATCGTCAAGCATAATAACATGGCACTCAGTTTATGATTGCAAAATCACGTTGTGTTGTAGTTTCTTTATTAGCACGAAAGCAGGCAACACATGGTTAAACAAACAATAAAATAGGCAAAGACCGTTTGGACTAACAAGATTGTCATAACTAGCTACAATGACAAACGCAGCCCCAAGGGCAACGATATCGTAATATTTTAGTAAAGGTGTAGACGCAAAAGATAATTACTCAAAAGAGGAAGCTTTCCCGCCCCCAACAACACAAGTTCACTCTCTTTTCATTTGGCGGCAGGGAGGTGATTGTTTCTTCCTCCTCTTGGTGAACGCTGGTGATATGGCGGTCCATGCCCCCATCTCCGCCTGTTGCTGTAGTGTCATGAGGGCGAGGGGCTAGGCTGCTGTAGTGTCATGAGGGCGAGGGGCTAGGCTCATATTTATTTCTTGATTAGAACACACATGTTGGTCTTCTCCTTCGTCTAGTAGCACTGGTGCAGTGCGGCACTATGTTGAATAAGGTGGCCTAAATCCTTCCCTTACCGCAACATCGTTCTGCATGACGACGTCAAAGGGCCGATGTGTTGGGGAACGTAGCATGCAATTTCAAAAAAATTCCTACGCTCACGCAAGACTTATCTAGGAGATGCATAACAACGAGAGGGGGAGAGTGTGTCTACATACCCTTGTAGACCGAAAGCGGAAGCGTTTGACAATGCGGTTGATGTAGTCGAACTTCTTCTCATTCCGACCGATCAAGCACCGAACGTACGACACCTCCGAGTTCTGCACACGTTTAGCTCGATTAAATCCCTCGAACTCTTGATCCAGCAGAGTGTTGAGGAAGTAGATGAGTTCCGTCAGCACGATGACGAGGTGACGGTGATGGTGAAGTGATCCGCACAGGGTTTCGCCTAAGCACTACAAGAATATGACCGGAGGCATAAATTGTGGGGGTCGCCGCACACAGCTAACAATAGTTGATGTTTTTGTGTGTTCTAGGCGCCCCCTCCCCATGTATATATAGGTGGGAGAGGGAGGAGGCAACAAGGGGCACCCCAAGTAGGAGGAATCCTACTTGGGAGCCTCCCCCAATTCAGCCTCCCCTTCCTTATTCACCGGAGGGGAAAGGAAGGAGGAGGGAAGGAAGGGAGAGGCCGAATTGAAGGAAATATGCCCTAGAGGCAATAATAAAGTTGTTATTTTATATTTCCTTATTCATGATAAATGTTTATTATTCATGCTAGAATTGTATTAACCGGAACTTGATCCATGTGTGAATACATAGACAAAACACCGTGTCCCTAGTATGCCTCTACTTGACTAGCTCATTGATCAAAGATGGTTAAGTTTCCTAGCCATGTACATGAGTTGTCATTTGATAAACGGGATCACATCATTAGTGGAATGATGTGATGGACAAGACCCATCCGTTAGCTTAGCATAATGATCGTTCAGTTTTATTGCTACTGCTTTCTTCGTGTCAAATATATATTCCTTCGCCTATGAGATTATGCAACTCCCGGACACCGGAGGAATGCCTTGTCTGCTATCAAATGTCACAACGTAACTGGGTGATTATAAAGATGCTCTACAGGTATCTCCGAAGGTGTTTGTTGGGTTGGCATAGATCGAGATTAGGATTTGTCACTCCGAGTATCGGAGAGGTATCTCTGGGCCCTCTCGGTAATGCACATCATATGAAGCCTTACAAGCAATGTGACTAATGAGTTAGTTGCGGGATGATGCACTACAGAACGAGTAAAGAGACTTGCTGGTAATGAGATTGAACTAGGTATGAAGATACCGATGATCGAATCTCGGGCAAGTAACATATCGATGACAAAGGGAATAACGTATGTTGACATTGCGGTTCGACCGATAAAGATCTTCACAAAATATGTGGGAACCAATATGAGCATCTAGGTTCTGCTATTGGTTATTGACCGGAGAGGTGTCTCGGTCATGTCTACATAGTTCTTGAACTCATAGGGTCCGCACGCTTAACGTTCGATGATGATGTGTATTATATGAGTTATGTGTTTTGGTGACCGAAGGTTGTTCCGAGTCCCGGATGAGATCACGGACATGACGAGGAGTCTCGAAATGGTCGAGAGGTAACGGTTGATATGTTGGAAGATTATATTCGGACACCGGGATGGTTCCGGAGTGTTCCAGGTATTTTTCAGAGTACCGAGGGGTTACCGGACCCCCCCGGGAAAGTTAATGGGCCATATGGGCCATATGGGAGAGGAGAGGCAGGCCACATGAGGTGGCTCCCCCCATGGGGAGTCCGAATTGGACTAGGGGAGGGGGCGCGGCCCCCCTTTCCCTCTCCCTCTCCCTTTCTTTCCCTTTCCCCCTCCGTTGGAAAGGAAGGGGGAGCCGACTAGGACTTGGATTCCTAGTAGGACTCCCTCCCATGGCGCTCCCTAGGGCCGGCCTCCTCCCATCTCCTCCTTTATATACGGGGGTAGGGGGGCACCCCAAAGCACAACAGTTGTTTCTTAGCTGTGTGCGGTGGCCCCCTCCACCGTTTACTCCTCCAGCCATATTATCGTAGACTTAGGCGAAGCCCTGCGTGGATCACATCACCATCACCGTCACCATGTTGTTGTGCTGATAGAACTCATCTACTCCACACTCTGTTGGATCAAGAGTTCGAGGGACGTCATCGAGCTGAACGTGTGAAGAACTTGGAGGTGTCGTACATTTGGTACTTGATCGGTTGATTCGAGAAAACGTTCGACTACATCAACCACGTTAAGTTAACGCTTCCGCTTTCGGTCTACGAGGGTACGTGGACACACGCTCCCCCTCTCTTTCTATGCATCTCCTAGATAGATCTTGTGTGAGCGTAGGAATTTTTTTTGAAATTGCATGCTATGTTTCCCAACAGTGGTATCAGAGCTAGGTTTATGTGTAGATGATATGCACGAGTAGAACACAAAGAGTTGTGGGCGGTGATCGTCATACTTCTTACCACCAATTTCTTATTTTGATTCAGCGGTATTGTTGGATGAAGTGGACCGGACCAACCTTACATGACCGCGTTCATGAGACCGGTTCCATCGACAGGCATGCAACTAGTTTTGCATAAAGGTGGCTGGCAGGTGTCTGTTTCTCCAACTTTAGTTGAATCGAATTTGACTGCGGCCGGTCCTTGTGAAGGTTAAAACAGCAAACTTGATAAATCACCATGGTGGTTTTTGTGCCGTAGGTATGTACGGTTCATGCTAGAAGCCCGTAGCAGCCAAGTAGAACTTGCAACAACAAAGTAAAGGACGTCTAACTTGTTTTTGCAGGGCATGTTGTTATGCGATATGGTCAATACATGATGTGATATAAAGATGTTGTATGAGATGATCATGTTTTGTAAAAGTTATCGGCAACTGGCAGGAGCCATATGGTTGTCGCTTTATTGTACGAAATACAAACGCTATGTAATTGCTTTACTTTATCACTAAGCGGTAGCGATAGTCGTAGAAGCAATGGTTGGTGAGACGACCACGGCGCTATGATGGAGATCAAGGTGTCAAGCCAGTGATTATGGAGATCATGACATTGCTTTGGTGATGGAGATCAAAAGCACACGATGATGATGGCCATATCATGTCACATATTTTGATTGCATGTGATGTTTATCTTTTATGTATCTTAGTTTTCTTAGTACGGCGGTAGCTTTATAAGATGATCCCTTACAAAATTTCAAGGTATAAGTGTTCTCCCTGAGTATGCACCGTTGTGAAAGTTCTTCGTGCTGAGACACCACGTGATGATCAGATGTGTTTAGATCTATGTTCAAATACAACGGGTGCAAGCCAATTTTGCACATGCGGAATACTCGGGTTAAACTTGACGAGCCTAGCATATACGGATATGGCCTTGGAACACTGGAGACCAAAAGGCCAAACGTGAATCATATAGTAGATATGATCAACATAGAGATGTTCACTATTGATGACTACTCCATCTCACATGATGATCGGACATGGTTTAGTTGATTTGGATCACGTATCATTTAGATGACTAGAGGGATGTCTATCTAAGTGGGAGTTCTTAAGTAATATGATAAATTGAACTTAATTTATCATGAACTTAGTCCCGATAGTTTTTTGCATATCTGTGTTTTAGATCAATGGCTCGTGCTACCATTCCTTTGAATTTAATGCGTTCCTAGAGAAAGCTAAGTTGAAAGATGATGGTGCCAACTACATGGACTGGGTCCGTAACTTGAGGATTATCCTCACTGCTGCATAGAAAAATTATGTCCTTGATGCACCGCTAGGTGTACCACCTGCCCTAGCAACTGCATACATTGTGAATGCCTGGCAGTCGCGTGTTGATGACTACTCGTTAGTTTAGTGTGCCATGCTTTACGACTTAGAATTGGGACTTCAAAGACGTTTTGAATGTCATGGACCATATGAGATGTTCCAGGAGTTGAAGTTAATATTTAAAGCAAATTCCCGAGTTGAGAGATATGAAGTCTCCAACAACTTCTATAGCTGCAAGATGGAGGAGAATAGTTCTGTTAGTGAGCATATACTCAGAATGCCTGGGTACCATAATCACTTGACTCAGCTGGGAGTTAATCTTCCAGATGATTGTGTCATTGACAAAGTTCTTCAATCACTGCCACCAAGCTACAAAGGCTCCGTGATGAACTACAATATGCAAGGGATGGAAAAGACTATTCCCGAGCTCTTCGTGATGCTAAAGGCCGCAGAGGCAGAAATCAAAAAGGAGCATCAAGTGTTAATGGTTAACAAGACCACTAGTTTCAAGAAGAAGGGCAAGGGTAAAAATAAGGGAAACTTCAAGAAGAATGACAGGCAAGTTGTCACTCCCGGGAAGAAACCCAAAGCTGGACCAAGCCTGAAACTGAGTGCTTCTACTACAAAGGGATTGGTCACTAGAAGCGGAACTGCCCCAAGTATTTGGCGGATAAGAAGGATGGCAAAGTGAACAAAGATATATTTGATATCACTACGAAAAAAAGACACATCCGTGACATGTTGGGTCGAACGCAATTTTTTCTGTCATACTTATGACACTTCTATGACGATAATTGTGACAAAACCCGGTATCATCATAGATGTGGTGGGCTCCTACTTCTATGACAAAAAATCATGACAGAAAATGGGCTTTTCGTCCTGGGCGGGCTGGAGACGCAGTTGCATGACATTCTTTGGGTCGTCCATGATGGAAAAAACCGTGGTAGAAGCGAGGGCGAGGAAAATTTCGGGGAGTTCCCGGTCACGGTGGGTGGTCGGGGGCCGAGCGATGTGTGTTTCTCTCGTACACGTATGCGCGTGTGTACGAAGCGTTGGGCTCTAACTGAACCTGAGTGAGGCGTTGGGCTCTAACTGAACCCGAGCGATTGCACTAGCTACGTTAGTGAACCCGAGTGATTCCTTTGCTATTGCTGCTAACTGAAGCCGATCAAACCCTGCTGCCTCCTTCCCTTGATGAACAATGAGCATTGTTGGGGGGGATTTGGATGAACAGTTCCCGGTGGGGGTGGATGAACAGGACTCCGTGGTGTTGCCTCTAGATGAACAGGACCCCGATCGAGCCAGTTGGGGCTGGATGAACATGACCCCGTGGAGGGCTGGATGAACATGACGACCCCGTGGAGAGCTGGTTGAACAGTAGCCGGTGGAGGGCTGGATGAACAGTAGCCCGTGGAGGGGTGGTTGAACAGGACCCCGTGGAGAGGGCTGATTGAACAGTAGCCGGTGGAGGAGCGCGCGGTGGAGGCTGGATGAACAGGAGCCCGTGTATGAACAGTCGCAAGTGGAGGCTGGAGGAGGTCGACGCTGGATGAATAGTAGCCCGTGGAGGCTGGAGGAGGTCGACGGTGGACATGAACAGTATCTCGTGGAGTCCCATTTTGCAGTACGCCACACCCCTCCCGATGAACAGGACCCCCGTTTCGACCGTAGCGCTCCAACACAAGTCCGTTTCCTCCGTTTTGCGATACGCCACACCCTCCCGATCAACATGACCCCATTTCGACCGTAGGAGGTCCAACAGAAGTTCGTTTCCTCCGTTTTGCGGTACGCCAGACCCCTCCCGATGAACATGATCCCGTTTCGACCGTTGTTGGTCAACCACAAGGCCTTTCCTCCATTCTGCGGTACGCCAGACCTCGTTTCCATCGACCGTTCCATCCAAGCCGGTTGGCTCCCACGCGTTCCGTTGCCTCTCGATGAACACGATGCATTCCGCTGCCTCCCCATGAACACAACGATGATGCAGTTTCTCTGCTCCGACCCAGCCATGTACACAAGCCCTAGCCATACGTATGCATGAGTAGGCGTTTGAGACCCCACCCGTATGTACGTACGTGGCCGTATTTACTTTCTTGCACCCTGGCCGATGTACGTACGTGTACATGCTACGTGCGCGCCTCTACTACGACACATGCGCATCTACATTGACCAGTATGTACGTACGCGTTCACGACCAGAATGACAACGCTACATACGCTTCGACCAGGTGGGTCTAGACTGTCAAGCACTTCCTTGCGTGCGAAGATGTAGCTGGTGGGTCCTAGCAGTCAGGGGGGCAAATCAATTTTTTTGCCCGTAATATGGACACACCTCCTTGTGTGCGAAGATGTAGCTAGTGGGTCCCAACAGTCAGGGGGGAAACCTTTTTTTTCATGAAATACGGTGGCCCGTCAGGTGGGTCCCTACTATCAGGTGGAGAATAATTATTTTGTGCGTAATAAGGAGGCACTTCCTTGCGGCTGCAGTGGACCCAACTATCAGCCTCTCCACCTATAGTACTCTTCCTATGGAAGTCGGTCGTTGACCACATTGACCACACCGCACCGAGAGCACCACGGTGGTGGACGATGGCGAGGCCTAGGAAGGGGGCGGCATGGAGCCAGGGAAGATGCAGCAGTGGATGCCCACATGGAGAGGAGTACGAGGATTCATTGGCTCGACTATGGTGTGAGGCTGCCGTTGCCGCAGAATAATATGGGGTGTGGGTGAGTGGAGGGATGGCCTGGCCAGCGGTGAGAGTAGTAGGGGGCGGTGAGGCCTCCGCGACAGCACAAACGGCCACGAGAGGGAGGAGCAGGTGGCATGACCGTCGCTACTTTGGGCGGCTGGAGCAAGAAGACCAGAGTTGAAGAAGCACTACAGCCATTGGATGGACATCGTACGGTCACTGGAGCTAGAATCATTCATATTGACTAAGTTGACAAAGCCCTCCATCCCCGTCAACTTAGTAGGCCCAAAATCCAGCCTCCCACTATATTGGGTCCCAGCTAGCAGGGGGAGTATTCATTTTTATGCGTAATAAGGAGGCACTTCCTTGCATGCGAAGATATAGCCGGTGGGTCCGATCTGTCTGCGGCGGTAACATTTTTTTTGTGAAATACAGAGGCCCTTTCGGTGGGTCCCAGATGTCAGGTGGAGGAATCATTATTTTGCGCATAATAAGGAGGCATTTCCTTGCGTGCGGCCGTGGACCCAGCTGTCAGCCTCTCCACGTACAGTCCACTTCAGATGCATGTCGGTCGTTGACCATGTTGACCATGCCGCGCCGAAAGGACCAGGGCGGTGGACGACAGCGAGGCCTAGGAAGGGAATGACACGGAGCCAGGGAAGACTCGGCAGTTGTTTGCCACACGGAGGGGAGTACGACTATACGAGGGTTTACTGGTTCGTCTACCGTCGCCAGAGAATAACAGCAGGCGTGGGTGAGTAAAGGGATGGCTAGGCCATCGATGGGAGTACGGTGGGGCGGTGAGGCCTGCGCGGCAGCATAACCGGCCGCGGGAGGAGGGAGCAGGCAGTCCCGCCGGCACTTGTTTGAGCGGCTGGAGCAGGAAGAGCAGAGATTGAAGAAGCACGACGACCATTAGATGGGCATCCAACAGTCGCTGCTTGTGCCTCAACCTTTTTTTAGGAAAGCCTCAAATCTGTGGAAAATAGCATACAACCCATCTGCCATTATTTCTAATAATTTACAGCCCATTTGCTAATTCTTAAGTTTTTTTTGGAGCCCATATTCTTTTTGTTAGCATTACAGCCCATATTGTGGCTACGGTTAAAAAATTATATGAAATTTTGCATATTTCGGTGCGGTCCGAACCGTTTTTAATCCCAAAATTTCGAGTCACATTCAAACTGATTTTAAAAATAAATGTATATCAATATAAAATCCAACAAATTGTCCACGCATAAACATCAATGCAATTTAAAATCTCGAAATGAAAAAAAAGAAATTTGAAACTAATTGTTGGTTTGATGTGTTTTAAAAATGTACATCCCATTTCTCATTACTGATAGGACATTTTCTCGGCCAGCCGAATGAAGCTCTCCTCGTCTTGAAAGATTTGCAGCCCAACAGGCTTGACAAAGCGACTTACTTGACAAATCACAAAAAACTGGGCTAGCCATTTTCAGAAAGAAAAAACTACCGGGCTGGTCTGTGGTAAACATAAAAGAAAAGGCTGTCTAGACAGGCCAGAGTGCCCCGCACAGCCCAGTTGACACCCTTCTTCCATCTCAAAAACAAATTAGAGAAATGTCACTCCAATTATGGCGATTCATAAAAATACCACTGCAATTTCCAAACTTTGAAAAATGCCACTGTAATTTTTGCAAACTTTGAAAAAGGCCACTGCAATTTGCAAACTTTGAAACACGCCACTCTAAACTTCAAAAAGTGCCACTGGAAATGGCATTTTTCAAAGTTTGGAAATTGCAATGGCATTTCTCGGAATCACCAGATTTGGAGTGGCATTTATCAAATTAACCTGAAACAAAAATAACTGGGCGAGCTGTTGGGTCCCTGGTGTCAGCCGCTCGTTGTGCAATTCTCTCGTTTATTGACTACGTTGACAATGACATGGGACCCAGATGTCAGAAATCCATTAGGAGGAGCCATTTTTTATTGGCTTGAAATAAGGAGGCACTTGCTTGCGTACTGCCATGACCTTGGCGTGTCCCTGCTGTCATCCTCTCCACGTACAATCATCTCCTGATTGTGTATGTGTCAACCTGGTAGGCCCACAAGTCAGCCTCTAAACCCGTGGCGGACAAATACAACCCATTAAAAAAATAACAGCTCATTCCATACGTTCAAACGGAAAGTTCAACATTCAGAGCAAAGTAATAGGTCTGATCCAGATATAGAGTATTGAACTTCCACGTTGACAACCATCATAGCCAAGTTAACTATCTACTCCCACTAATACTCTAGTAGAGTACAAGCACTAACTTACTCTTAGCTAACTAGACGATGCCAACCGCCATCTGTGGTACACGCTAAACACCGGGACCGGCGTCTTCCTCCTCACCTCGGACTTGCCAGAGGTGCGATAGGGCGCGTTGCTCGTGCGCGTTGGCCCTTTCCATGCCAGCGTGGTCCACCGAAGCTTCGGCTTCTAAGCGGGAAACCCACTTGACGAGCTGGTAGTAAAAATTGGCGTCGCGAACGTGTGCGTGCCCGGCACCCTCCAGGGCTATTTGCCGGGTGCCAGCCTCCACGTAGTCGGCCCAGTTGCGGGCGCTCTACTCGCGACTCAGAGTGTCGATGCACTGCTGCTCCATGTCCCGCTGGCGGCGCAAATTGGCGATATGCTGCTCCTCCGCCAGGCGGTCGTGCTCCAACAGCTCCTGCTCCTCTGCCAGGTGGTTGCGCTCCAACAACTCCTCATACTCTGCATTGCCATCTAAAGACAGATGGAATGCCTCCTCCCTCTGCCTGCCTTCCGATGAAAAACCGAACACTAGTCCCGGCGGTGACCGCCTCCAGCGTCGCCTATTGCGGACGACCGGGGGCATGGCGGACGTGGTGAGAGCGAGGATAAGTGGCGAGCGATGTCGGGCCAGTGGGGGCTTATGAGGATAGGACGAGTTGGGTCATGGTGCCACCAGAGAAGGCAGGGAAACAATACTTATAGGCGGAAGGTAGGCGAACCAGCGTGTCGCAGGAAACGTGACGGTCATCGGAATTCAATGCATAAGCAGGCATGGCTTAGCGCACCAGCTTGCCGTGGAAAACTACAAAAACTGAAATTATGACTGTGTCGTCCCGTCCTGTCCGTGCTGGGTCGCACGCCGGCATGGCGGTCAAACGAGTGCACTCGAATCATCCAGATGAGGTACTCCCTCCTTATCAATAATGATTCCACAGATTTAAAAGGCCCGCAACAATTAAAGCGCATATTTTTTCGCATCAGTTAGCTGCCTTAATTATGGCCAGCTGCATGCAGCCACTTAGAATCGCTCGCAGCCAGTACACAGAGTAGTATGCAACGAGTCACAGCCGAGGGCACGCATGCAACCACTTAAAAGGCTGGAATTAATTAGGCTTAAACTTCTGCATCCAGTTAGTTATTGTCATGCCTTGGTCTTGCTGCTTTGGCTCACGGGACTAATAAACCCAAACAGAGGGAGTACCTTGGTTGGTGAGATTTTTGAATTAAGCCCCGCAAACCGAAAAGGAGGTACTAGTACGTGCGTGATCCGCTATTTATTCGTGTAGGATCGAGTAGGTCGTTTCTTGAATTGAGCCCTGCAAACCGGAAAGGAGGTAGTACGTGCGTGATCTGCTATTTATCCATGTAGGATCGAGTAGGTCGGATAGTGTACATGTATGATCGAGTAGGTCAGATGGTGTACGTGTATGATCACATTAGCTGATGAACGTTAGCTGGGAGATAAGGCATTTGCGAACGTTTTTGCTGGCAGTTTCTTCAAATTCGCATGGCATTTTCTTTAGAGCAGCTCGTCAGTTTCTTCAAAGGTAGGCATTTTATTCAAAAACTGCCACTTCAGATCTTGCGTCGCAACTAAAACTTCCAGGAGCGCATTAGTAGGCTAGCTAGTGATCGATCAGTAACTTGTAAACACTAAGCGAACAGAAATAAGGAACTGTTAGTAACTTGTAAACACTGAGAACATAATAAGGATCATGCTGTGCATAGTAGTAAGAGCCGATCCTTTCGAAATGTTCACACGAGACAAGCCTGGCATTGTAATATGTTGACATTAGTAGCCCAAATTCAAAACCAACTAGTACGATTCCCATACATAAGATCAACATGTTAATGCATCTCAATGATTCACAGATCATATACAAATATGTAGCTCCAAAAGCAAAGATCTAGAAAAAATATATGTTCTTCCTACTAACATGGATGCTTCTCTTGGCCAAGATTCAGTACAGACTAAAGACAAATTTGTTTGTGAAGTCTATAATTCCTCTTGCAAATGTAAGTGGTTTCACCAACAGCTGGAACCATGAAAATGAACCACACATGATGGAGGAACATCCACTGCAATATGATTTGGTCTTGTCTCGATCACACGGCGAGACTATTTTCGGAATACAAACTTTAACTTAGGAAAAATGATGCCCATTGTATAATCAAACCAAAGCAATGAAGCACCTAGTGTTCGCCAATAAATAGTATAGTACTACTTTTCTGCAGTCCATGAAGTGACTATCCAATCTTTCCGTGTCTATTTTCAAATGGCACTGCATGCAGTGACTATACTATTCTCTTGTGTAGTTCAACCAAAATTGCGGTCACTTTGTTTGTTTGCCAAATAGCAACGGGCAGACATCTCTGTCTGCACAAATATCAAACAGCTAGTAAACATATACCCCATCTTATATTTTCGGTTTAAACATGTCTCTTCCGCTTAGCATCTGTCATGTTTTGCACTGGACAATTTGATACAGTCATGTTTTCCCTGGACAATTTCATACTGAATTGATTTGGTGGTTTAGAGAAGAAATATAACGCCTATTCTTCATCAGACCAAGGATATCCATGCCGGCGTGGTCCACCGAAGCTTCGGGTTCCAATCGGGAAACCCACTTGACGAGATGGTAGTAAAAATCAGCTTCGTGAACGCGTGCGTGCCCGACAGCCTCCAGGGCTATTTGCTGGGCGCCGGCCTCCACGTAGTCGGCCCAGTTGCGGGCGCTCTGCTCGCGACTCAGAACGTTGGTGCGCTGCTGCTCCATGTCCCGCTGGCGGCACAAATTGGTGATACGCTGCTCCTCCGCCAGGCGGTTGTGCTCCAACAACTCCTGCTCCTCGGCCAGTTGGTCGCGCTCCAACAACTCCTCGATCTCTGCATTGCCATCTAAAGACAGATAGAATGCCTCCTCCCTCCGTCTGCCTTCTAGTGAAAAACCGAACACTAGTTCCGGCGGTGACCGCCTCCGGCGTCGCCTACCGCGGACGAGCGGGGGCATGACAGACGTGGCGAGCGACGTCGTGCCGGTGGGGGCTTATGAGGATATGGCGAGTTGGGTCATGGTGCCACCGAAGAAGGCCGGGAAACAGTACTTATAGGCGGAAGGTAGCGCGACGGTCATCGGAATTCAATGCATAATGGCTTAGTGCGCCAGCTTGCCGTGGAAAACTAGAGAAACTGAAATTATGACTGTTCCGTCCCGTCCCGTCTGGGTCGCACGCCGGCATGGCGGTCAAACGAGTGCACTTGAATCATCTCCCTCCTTGTCAATAATGATTCCACAGATTTAAAAAGCCCGCAACAATTAAAGCGCATATTTTTTCGCATCGGTTAGCTGCCTTAATTATGGCCGGCTGCATGTAGGCATTCAGAATCGCTCGTAGCCAGTACGCGGAGCAGCATGCAACGAGTCGCAGCCGAGGGCACGCATGCAGCCACTTAAATCACTGGAATTAATTAGGCTTAAACTTCTGCATATGCCGTTAATTATTGCCATGCCTTGGTCTTGCTGCTTTGCTCACGGGACTAATAAACCCGGACGGAGGGAGTACCTTGGTTGGTGAGAGGTTTGGATTAAGCCCTGCAAACCGGAATGGAGGTACTAGTACGTGCGTGATCCGCTATTTATTCGTGTAGGATCGAGTAGGTCGTTTATTGAATTGAGCCCTGCAAACTGGAAAGGAGGTAGTACGTGCGTGATCCGCTATTTATCCGTGTAGGATCGATAGTGTAGCTTGTCAGTTTCTTCAGAGGTAGGCATTTTTATTCAAAAAACTGCCACTTCGCATCTTGCGTCGCAAATAAAACTGCCAGGAGCGCATTTGTAGGCTAGCTAGTGATCGATCAGTAACTTGTAAACACTGAGCGAACAGAAATAAGTAACTGTTAATGCATCTCAATGATTCACAGAACATATACAAATATGTAGCTCCAAAAGCAAAGATCAGCCACTTCGGATCTTGCATCGCAACTAAAACTAACTAGTACGATTCCCATACATTAGATCAACATGTTAATGCATCTCAATGATTCACAGATCATAAACAAATATGTAGCTCCAAAAGCAAAGATCTAGAAAAAACATCTGTTCTTCCTACTAACATGGATGCTTCTCTTGCCAACATTCAGTACAGACTAAAAGACAAATTTGTTTGTGAAGTCTACAATTCCTCTTGCAAACGTAAGTAGTTTCACCAATAGCTAGAACCATGAGAATGAACCACACATGATGGAGGAACATCCACTGCAATATGGTTTGGTCTTCTCTCGATCACATCGCGAGACTATTTTCGGAATACAAACTTTAACTTAGGCAAAATGATGCCCATTGTATAATCAGATCAAAGCAATGAAGCGCCTAGTGTTGGCCAATAAATAGTACAATACTACTTTTCTGCAGTCCATGAAGTGACTATCCAATCTTTCCGTGTCTATTTTCAAATGGCACTGCATGCAGTGACTATACTATTCTCTTGTGCAGTTCAACCAAAATTGTGGTCACTTTGTTTGTTTGCCAAATAGCAACGGGCAGACATCTCTGTCTGCACAAACATCAAGCAGCTAGTAAAACATATACCCCACCTTGTATTTTCGATTTAAACACGTCTCTTCCGCTTAGCATCTGTGATGTTTTGCACTTAACAATTTGATACAGTCATGTTTTGCCCTGGACAATTTCATACTGAATTGATTTGCTGGTTCAGAGCAAAAATATAGCGCCTATTCTTCATCAGACCAAGGATATCCAGGTCCGCAGTGATGGAAAAGGTGAAATCAATACAGCCGAAATTGAGCATCCAATCATTGAATCATGTCATGCACCTCCAATGTAGGTCCACCCTCCCAATAAATTCACATGCAAACCACTAGTATTACTATCTATTGACAGTACAAAAAGAGTAGCAAGATAGTAGCAAACCATGTACCTTCGTAATGAACAGCTCATAGTGCCACCAATTGGATATAAAGGTTTGGAAGAAAAAATGCTCCTAATGTTGAACCATTTGGACATTTTGTACATTTCCACTAAAATCGAGCATCCCTGTTTGGATATATATTGAAAGCGTGATTACTGTAAAGTGGCACTAGTTGAAGCATAGACTCACAAATATAAGCATTCCAATTTCTTAATGGGAAAAGGTAGCAAGACTATTTCTAACCACCTGTTTGAAGGAATAAATAAGGCAACAACGACTGATGTCAGGAAGGCATATATAGTTCTTTCTAAAAAAATGATCGATTCCTGACCTTTCCTCTTCTTTTAAGCATATTTTGTGCAGTTCAACTAAAATAAAATGCCATCACCGCCTTGACAATTCAGTGACACTGTACAAAAGGAAATGACTTAACATTACATCATGATGTCAGGTATGTAGTCGACAGGCATTAGAGACAAACATACAGACCTCCTCCGATAACATAATGAACATTAATTTTAACAAAGGTGTGACTAGCTTTACCGGGATAATTTGAGTGAACTCTACACCCTCTGTTCCTTAATATAAGACGTTTTCGCAGTTCAATTTAAAGTACCCAAACGTCTAGTATTTAGAAAAACAGGTAGTAGTTTTCTTGAGCACATATCTGGGAAAGCTTGCCACACTTTATCTATGTCCATACGCTAATGCAACGCCATTCGAATAGTACAAATATACACTAATCCAGTGGCTAGTGCAATAGTAGAGTAGTTATTTTATTACAGGGTACAATACAATGGTTTTGCTGAACAGATTTCAATAAACTCTAGCATTGGAAGATTTCTATAAGAATTAACAATACAAAATGTAAAGGTAACAAGTTTCAGCATTGGTATACTAGATGTGCATGGGCATTATACCAAATACAAAAGTCTGAAGGTAACTAGCATTATTAACTAATGACAGTATAAAAAATTGCAAACCATGTACCTTCCAGGTAAATATCATTTCGAACTCGAGGGGACCTAAAAATGGCTATCCCAATCTTGATAATCGGTCAAACATAAAAACTTGATCGAATGAATCAAGAGAACAGCCGGAGGAGGAGGTGCCCACTCTTGACCTTTCCTTTTGACACTGTACAAAAAATTGACTTATCTCATGAAAGTGAGGTATGTAATCTATAAGCATTAAAAGTGCAAAAATCTGAAGGTAGTAACAAGATTCATTGTTGGTATACTGGCTGTGCAACAACATTAGAATGCCTTAGCTGAAAAATCTTTAATACATCCACAATCAACAGCTAACCCTGAAATAATCTAGTGACATTAAATGGCATTGCTTAAATTTATCGGTGGCATTAGACTGAGTGCGACATTAGTTAAATGTGGCATCACTTTAGCAGTAGCATTGCTTGACTTGACTGCTGGTGTTATACTAATAGCAAAAAAGTGGCAATAAGAGCATGGGAAGCCCATTCGGACAGTGGGCGCACCAGTACGATGTACCTCCACAGACGCATAGAGTGGTGAGGGAGGTATGGTTGCCCAGAGCAACAAATATCCAGGGAGCATATGTGGATTACGTCCCATTTTTGTTCTCCTTAGCCACCTTTTTCCTATGTGAGGACAACAAACCAATCGACCTGGTCATTCTCTATTGCGTTGTCATGCCTTTCTACCCTTCTTCAACCAAGAGACACAAGACTTGTTCCTTAGCTATTTATTTTCCCCTTTTCAACCTAGATTCGGGTTCGATGCCTACTCTCTTGGACAACACAGTCTCCCTTCCTATCCTTATTCAACCCAGACATGGATTAGTCTGCATGAAATAGGGTTTCCTTTAATAGTGCAAATTAAGGTTTTCGTCTGCGTGACCAGCAGAGCAGAGGATAGCAAATTGGGAATATGGTGGAGTGGAAAAATATCCACATGCAGCGACGTGGCAGATGGGGCAATAGAAAAAGGGTATGGTTCAAAATGAGGTAGCATACCTGAGGGTCGGCGGGAAGTGGCTTTGCTCATGGTTGTCGTCCTCTGTACACACTACGGTAGCAAGCTTGGGGACGGAGGCCATCCCGCGCGGGCGCTAGGTCTGAGAGGACGGCCTTGTCGTCAGTGTGTGACCTCGCTCGTCGATGGCGAGTGCGTTAAAGTTAGACGTCCTTTTCTTCCCTGGCGGATCTGTGACCACCGGTGAGGAGGGAGAGAGAGGCCGTCTTTTTTAGATCTGGAGAGAGGGTGATAGTGTGAGAAGCAAGTGGGTATCCCTTAGCAAGAAAGCGCTGAAGCTCCAGCCTATATATCTTTTTTATACTACTAGTACTAGAGGTGGAGTAGTGGTAGAGTACTTTATATTTTCTCTGCATATAGTACCAGACACTCATGCTTCAAAACTGAACGGCATGCCATTAAAAAAATAAAGTCGAGAAATAATGCGGCACTTAGGGCCAACGCGGCCAGATCGCATTTTGCACGAGAAATGTCACACCATGTTTCGTTGACATGTGGTCCCGTTCCAACATGTCAGTGAGCGACGGTGAGTCCTTTTGTACAATTTTTGAACAGACGTCTATGTAGGTCGGGGCGCCTCTTCGTGTACCGTGGCAACCGTCCACCGCCTCTTTGCCTTCCCCTCTTGATTTGGAACTGCTGTCGCACACTCTTCCTCCCTCCTCCATTTGCCTTCACCCTTCCTTCTGTCATTGTTCGATCATCTTCTCCATGAACAAGCCAGAAACGACCCTGTTATTCTTGCCCTGGTTTGAAACATGACGTGCTGGAGGAACTCATTGATCGGTGCGATGTCATCACCTCAGCTAGCATGGCAGGTTCGTTCAATACCATTCTTGACTCAACAAATAACATCATTACAAGGAACCCAAGGATCCAGGAGCGGTTTGATCTCCCTTATCTTCTTCGCTATAAGCCTGTTCGCATGGGCGTGGACGACGGAGGCCTCGCCATGTGCAAGTTGATGCCGCTTGATAATGATACGTGTGATGTCAAGATACCATCGCTTAAGGGTAAGGCCTAGGCTGGCACAAATGGATATTGGGTTGTTTATATTGGGGACAACTATGAGTGGGAACTTGTGAATGTGTACACTCGTCAGCGGATTCCACTTCCAAAAATCTCAGAGTGCCCTGAGGTTGAGCACACAGATGATCTACGTACATTCAAATACGATCATGGTGGCTGTCGTCTACGGAAGATAGCAATTTGTCGAGTTCCCAACCGCTCGTGGAATTGCAAGAACTATGAAGTTGTTGCTATCTTCGACAAGCTTGTTGCCGTCGTTATTGATTCCACGGCTCGTCCATGGATATTGCTCAAAAAACCAGTTTCTGTACACAGATGAGTACTGTGATGCAATTGAATACGAGGGTCTTGTGTTTGCTGCCACCACTCGTGGCACTGTTTTTGCATGGGATCCTCATAGTTTCGGTATGTTTGTTTTCCACCGTAATTATAATTGTTTCATCCACATGCATGCGGGTTAGCAAGTTTCCCTTTACTAATTAACCTTCTTGTGTTTCCAAGGTCCTGTGAGCATTGCACCACCTATACTTGAAAATTTTTGTAACCAAGGGGGAGATGACGATGGTGATGAACGAGCAGAACTTATATACTCAGTGGCGCCTGGCAACTAATTTCAATGGATCACCTCTTCTTATCTGTATACAGTGCACTGAGATTGTTACTACTGAGGGAGCACGTGTTGTCTCCCATGGTCGCCCTCTCCAGACCTATTCCAACACCCGTTGAAGGGTATTCGGAATGGATACTAGTGTGCTAGCGCCAACACCTTGTCCCTGGTTCAGTATTGATAGTCTTGGAGAAAACTCGCTCTTCCTTGGACCAAACTATCCAATGATGGTGAAAGGCGATCCAGCTGCTGTTGACACAATGTTACTACCATTTATGAGAAGCAACTGTATCTATACCTCGGATATTGCGGTGGTTCCCTACCCTAGTCCTAATATATGCCGCTTCTGCCTGGATGATCAGTCCTGTGTTGGTCTCGATATTGACAATAGCTAGCCCTTCCCAGAGCACCTATGGTTCAAAGCAAGCGTTTCCAACACCGAGGATTGGTTGAGTTGAAGTTCATTTCATTGCTTGTTATTTGTTGTGTGATGAAAACTTCAGTATTTACTAGAATGTTTTGTTGGAAATAATCTATAATCCAACATGTATCCTCGTTGTCGTCGTGTGTTGATGACTTGTTGTACGTAATGAATGGTACATTTGCAAATGCATGTCATAGACTCAATTTATGAATGGTTTTTGAGTCACTTCTTGGAATGTGAGTACCATAGTAGTATAGCCAGCATCCAGTTAGTATATGAAGTTGGCACATCACATAGAGCCAACCTAATATTGGAGTATGCTAGCCCTCCACTGGTGCGCCGCTTCAAATGGCGGACAAAGTGAGAGGTCGCGTCACCTTGTGTCCAAATCTGAGATGCCACGTGTACCAGATGAATGACTCCAAGTTCGACCACAGTGATGCTAGGTGCGAGCCGAGGAACACTGTTGGAGAGACCCCCCCTCATAATTTTCCCACATTGGTCGTTTGATTCATAGGATATAATGCTATAGGATATTTTTCGTATGTAATCATGTTTTAATTGGCAATCTAGCATCCACTCCAACTTTTGTTTTACTTCCTTTGTTCCTACGAAGAGAGTACTTTCTCTAAATGATGTGCCGCTGCAAGAGACGCCTATATTAATCAGCCATGCTCTAAAAAGGTGGACCAACTTTGGCTATAGTAGTACTGTGCTAGGTTAGTAGGTGACCTTGCGCTTGGCTCTTCTCCTCTTCCGGAAGTTGAACAATAATGATGGTACTACAGTAGTACTTCTGGCAATATGACACCAAATGAACTACTGCACGTCCACCGCTTGTAAGCAAAAGTTTCTCCTCGTGTTGCGAGCCATCGCGAACACATTGGCGAGGGAGAAGGCATAGTAAGCAAGCTTCTCGTCGAGTTGACGGGACACATCAAAGTTATTTAGTACTCTCTTCAAAAAGGGCCGACCATGTCCACGGCAACCATCCCGTGCTCTGTCATTGTGTATGTGCACTATTCACGTGCCATCGAGGAGAAAAAAATATTGCGTAGTACTAGGTGCCATCAAAGTGCACGAGCCACTTACACTAAAAAAAAGACACATCCGTGACATTTTGGGCCGAACGAATTTTTTTCCTGTCATACTTATGACACTTCTATGATGATAATTGTGACAAAACCTGGTATCATCATAGATGTGGTGGGATCCTACTTCTATGAAAAAAAATCATGACAGAAAATGGGCTTGTCGTCCTGGGCGGGCCGGAGATGCAGCTGCATGACATTCTTTGGGCCATTCATGACGGGAAAAACCATGGTAGAAGCGAGGGCGAGGAAAATATCAGGGTGTTCCTGGTTATGGTGGGTGGTTGGGGTCGAGCGATGCATGGAGGTTTGCGTGTTTCTCTCGTACACGCACGCGTGTGGGTGCAAGTTGTTGGGCTCTAACTGAACCCGAGCGAGGCATTCGCCTACTGAACCCGAGCGATTACACTGCAGGCTACGCGTTACTCAACCGGAGCGATCGATCGATGGTTGTTAATTGAACCCGATCGAGTGATATTCCTTCGCTACTGCTGCTAACTGAAGTAGATCAATGCTGCCTATGGATGAATAGTGAGCGTTGCGCGGGGGGGGGGGGGGTTGGATGAACGGTGAGTGTTGCTGGGGGTGTTTGGATGAACAGTTCCCGGTGGGGGTGGATCAACAGGACCCCGTGGTGTTGCCTCTGGATGAACACGACCCCGATCGATCGAGCCGGTTGGGGCTGGATGAACAGGACCCCGTGGAGGGCTGGATGAACAGTAGACGGTGGAGGGCTGGATGAACAGTAGCCCATGGAGGGGTGGTTGAACAGGAGCCTGTGGAGAGGGCTGGTTGAACAGTAGCCGGTGGAGTAGCACGCGGTGGAGGCTAGATGAACAGGAGCCCGTGGATGAACAGTCGCAGGTGGAGGCTGGAGGAGGTCGACGGTGGATGAATAGTAGCTTGTGGAGGCTGGAGGAGGTCGACGATGGAGATGAACAGTATCCCGTGGAGTCCTGTTTTGCGGTACGCCACACCCCTCCCAATGAACAGGACCCCCGTTTCTACCGTAGCGCTCCAACACAAGTCCATTTCCTCCGTTTTGCGGTATGCCACACCCCTCCCGATCAACAGGACCATGTTTCGACCGTAGGAGGTCCAACACAAGTCCGTTTCCTCCATTTTGCGGTACGCCAGACCCCTCCCGATGAACAGGATCCCGTTTCGAACTTGGCCGGTCAAACACAAGGCCGTTTCCTCCGTTTTGCGGTACGCCAGGCCTCGTTTCCATCAGATGTTCCGTCCAAGCCCTCCCAATGAACATGACGACGCATTCCGTTTCGACCCAGCCGGTTACCTCCCCATGGACACGACGACGACGCTGTTTCTCCGATCCGTCCCAGCCATGTACACGAGCCCTGGCCGTACGTATGCATGAGTAGGGGTTCGAGACCCTGCCCGTATGTACGTACGTGGCCGTATTTTCTTTCTTGCACACTGGCCGCTGTACGTACGTGTACATGCTACATGCACGCGTCTACTACTACACATGCGTGCCTCTACATTGATCAGTATGTAAGTACACGTTCACGACCAGAATGACAATGCTACATACGCTTCAACCAGGTGGGTCCTGACTGTCAGGCACTTCCTGGCGTGCGAAGATGTAGATGGTGGGTCCCAGCAGTCAGGGGGGCAAATCGTTTTTTTGCCCGGATGCACTTCCTTGCGTGCGAAGATGTAGCTGGTGGGTCTTAGCAGTCAGGGGGAAATGTTTTTTTTCGCGAAATACGGCGGCCTGTCTGGTGGGTCCCTGCTGTCAGGTGGAGGAATAATTATTTTGCGTGTAATAAGGAGGCACTTCCTTGCGGCTGCCGTGGACCCAGCTGTCAGCCTCTCCACGTACAGTACTCTTCCAATGGAAGTCGTTCCTTGACCACGTTGACCACGCCGCACCGAGAACACCAGGGCGGTGGATGATGGCGAGGCCTAGGAAGGGGATGACGTGGAGCCGGGGAAGACGCGGCAATGGAAGCCCGCGCGGAGAGGAGTACGAGGGTTCACTAGTTCGGCTGTGGTGTGAGGCTGCCGTCGCCGCAGGGCCTGGCCAGCAGTGGGAATAGTAGGGGGCGGTGAGGCCTCCGCGGCAGCACATCCGGCCACGAGAGGCAGGAACATGCGGCACAACCGGCGCTGCTTTGGGCGGCTAGAGTAAGAAGACCAGAGGTTGAAGAAGCACTACAGCCGTTGGATGGACATCGTACGGTCACTGGAGCTAGAATCATTCATATTGACTAAGTTGACAAAGCCCTCCATCCCCATCAACTTAGTAGGCCCACAAGTCAGCCTCCCACTAAAGTGGGTCCCAGTTAGCAGGGGGAGTATTCATTTTTTGTGTGTAATAAGGAGGCACTTCCGGTGGGTCCGAGCTGACAGTGGGGGGAACGTTATTTTCGTGAAATACGGTGGCCCGTCTGGTGGGTCGCTGCTGTCAGGTGGAGGTATAATTATTTTCCGTGTAATAAGGAGGCACTTCCTTGCGGCTCTCGTGGACCCAGCTGCCAGCCTCTCCACGTATAGTACTCTTCCGATGGAAGTTGGTCGTTGACCACATTGACCTCGCCGCGCCGAGAGCACCACAGCGGTGGATGACGGCGAGGCCTAGGAAGGGGACGACGCGGAGGCGGGGAAGATGCGGCAGTGGATGCCCACGCGGAGAGGAGTACGAGGGTTCACTTGTTTGGATGCGATGTGAGGCTGCCGTCGCCGCAGAATAACAGGGGGTGTGGGTGAGTGGAGGGATGGCCTGGCCAGCGTTGGGAGTAGTATGGGGGCGGTGAGGCCTCCGCGGCAGCACAGCCGGCCACGGGAGGCAGGAGCAGGTAGCACAACTGGCACTGCTTTGGGCGGCTGGAGCAAGAAGACCAGAGGTTGAAGAAGCACTATGGCCATTGGATGGACATCATACGACCACTGGAGCTAGAATCGTGCATATTGACTAAGTTGACAAAGCCCTCCGTCCCCGTCAACTTAGTAGGCCCACTATACTGGGTCCCAGCTAGCAGGGGGAGTATTCATTTTTTTGTGCGTAATAAGGAGGCACTTCCTTGCGTGAGAAGATATAGCTGGTGGGTCCGAGCTGTCAGTGGCGGTAACATTTTTTCGCGAAATACAGAGGCCTTTCGCTGGGTCCCAGATGTCAGGTGGAGGAATCATTACTTTGCGCGTAATAAGGAGGCATTTCGTTGTGAGCGGTCGTGGACCCAGTTGTCAGCCTCTCCATGTACAGTCCACTTCAGATGCATGTCGGTCGTTGACCATGTTGACCACGCCGCGTCGAGAGCACCAGGGCGGTGGACAACAGCGAGGCCTAGGAAGGGAATGACACAGAGCCAGGGAAGACTCGGCAGTTGTTTCCCACGCGGAGGGGAGTACGACTGTACGAGCGTTACTGGTTCGTCTGCCGTCGCTGGAGAATAAAAACAGGTGTGGGTGAGTAGAGGGATGGCTAGGCCAGCGATGGGAGTACGATGGGGCGGTGAGGCCTGCGCGGCAGCACAGCCGGCCGCGGGGAGGAGGGAGCAGGCAGTCCCGTTGGCACTTGTTTGAGAGGCTGGAGCAGGAAGAGCAGAGATTGAAGAAGCACGACGGTCGTTGGATGGACATCCAACGGTCACTGCTTGTGCGTCAACCTTTTTTAGGAAAGCCTCAAATCCGTGGAAAAGAGCATACAGCCCATCTGCCATTATTTCTAATAAGTTACATCCCATTTGCTAATTCTTAAGGTTTTTTTGGAGCCCATATTCTTTTTGTTAGCATTACAGCCTATATTGTGGCCACAGTTAAAAAATTATAGGAAATTTTGCATATTTCGGTGCGGTCCGAACTGTTTTTAATCCCGAAATTTCGAGTCACATTCAAACTGATTTTAAAAATAAATGTATATCAATATAAAATCCAACAAATTGTCCATGCATAAAAACAAATGCAATTTAAAATCTTGAAATAAAAAAAAAAGAAATACGAAACTAATTACCGGTTTGATGTGCTTTAAAAATGTAGAGCCGATTTCTCATTACTGATAGGCCATTTTCTCGGCCAGCCGAATGAAGCTTTCCTCATCTTGAAAGATTTGCAGCCCAACAAGACTGAAAAAGTGATTTACTTGACAAATAAAAAAACTGGGCTAGCCATTTTTAGAAACAAAAAAAAAACTACTGGGCTGGTCTGTGGTAAACATAAAAGAAAAGGCTGTCTAGACAGGCCAGAGTGCCCCGCACAGCCCAGTTGACACCCTGCTTCCGTCTCAAAAACAAATTAGATAAATGCCACTCCAATTATGGTGATTCATAAAAATGCAACTGCAATTTCCAAACTTTGAAAAATGCCACTGCAATTTTTGCAAACTTTCAAAACGCCACTACAACTTGCAAACTTTGAAAAACGCCACTCCGAACTTCAAAAAATGCCACTGGAAATGGCATGAAATGGCATTTTTCAAAGTTTGGAAATTGCAGTGGCATTCCTCGGAATCACCAGATTTTGAGTGGCATTTATCAAATTAACCCAAAACAAAAATAACTGGGCGAGGTGTTGGGTCCCTGGTGTCAGCCGTTCGTTGTGCAATTCTCTCGTTTATTGACAACGTTGACAATGGCATGGGACCCAGATGTCAGAAATCCATTAGGAGGAGCCATTTTTTATTGGCCTGAAATAAGGAGGCACTTGCTTGCGTACTGCCATGACCTTGGCGGGTCTCTGCTGTCATCCTCTCCATGTACAATCATCTCCTGATTGTGTATGCGTCAACCTGGTAGGCCCACAAGTCAGCCTCTAAACCCGTGGCGGACAAATACATCCCATTTTGAAAAAATAACAGCCCATTCCATACGTTCAAACGGAAAGTTCAACATTGAGAGCAAATTAATAGGTCTGATCCAGATATTGAGTACTGAACTTCCACGTTGACAACCATCATAGCCAAGTTAACTATCTACTCCCACTAATACTCTAGTAGCGTACAAGTACTAACTTACTCTTAGCTAACTAGACGATGCCAACCACCATCTATGGTACACGCTAAACACCGGCACCGTTGTCCTCCGCCTCGCCTCGGACTTGCCATATTTGCGATAGGGCGCGTTGCTCGCGCGCGTTGGCCATTTCCATGCCGGCGTGGTCCACTGAAGCTTCGGCTTCTAAGCGGGAAACCCACTTGATGAGCTGGTAGTAAAAAGCGGTGTCGTGAACGCGTGCGTGCCGACAGCCTCGAGGGCTATTTAACGGGCGCCGGCCTCCACGTAGTCGGCCCAGTTGCGGGCGCTCTGCTCACGACTCAGAGCGTCGATGCGCTGCTGCTCCATGTCCCACTGGCGGCGCAAATCGGTGATACACTGCTCCCCTGCCAGGAGGTCGCATTCCAACAACTCCTGCTCCTCTGCCAGGCGGTCGCGCTCCAACAACTCCTCATACTCCCCATTGCCATCTAAAGACCGATGGAATGCCTCCTCCCTCCGCCTGCCTTCCAATGAAAAACCAAACACTAGTTCCGGCGGTGACCGCCTCCGGCGTCGCCTATTGCGGATGAGCAGGGGCATGGCAGACGTGGTGAGAGCCAGGATAAGTGGCGAGCGACATCGGGCCGGTGGGGGCTTATGAGGATAGGGCGAGTTGGGTCATGGTGCCACCGGAGAAGGCCGGGAAACAATACTTATAGGCGGAAGGTAGGCGAACTAGCATGTCGCAGGAAACGTGGCGGTCATTGGAATTCAATGCATAAGAAGGCATGGCTTAGCGCGCCAGCTTGCCGTGGAAAACTAGAAAAAACTGAAATTATGACTGTGTCGTCCCGTCCCGTCCGTGTTGGGTCGCACGCCGGCATGACGGTCAAACGAGTGCACTCGAATCATCCAGATGAGGTACTCCCTCCTTGTCAATAATGATTCCACGGATTTAAAAGGCCCGCAACAATTAAAGTGCATATTTTTTTGCACTAGTTAGGTGCCTTAATTACGGCCGACTGCATGCAACCACTCAGAATCGCTCACAGCCAGTACGCGGAGTAGTATGCAACGAGTCACAGCCAAGGGCATGCATGCAGCCACTTAAAAGGCTGGAATTAATTATGCTTAAACTTCTGCATGCAGTTAATTATTGCCATGCCTTGGTCTTGCTGGTTTGGCTCACGGGACTAATAAACCCGGACGGAGGGAGTACCTTGGTTGGTGAGATTTTTCAATTAAGCCCCGTAAACCGAAAAGGAAGTATTAGTACGTGCGTGATCCACTATTTATTTGTGTAGGATCGAGTAGGTCGTTTGTTTAATTGAGCCCTGCAAACCGGAAAGGAGGTAGTACGTGCGTGATCTGCTATTTATCCGTGTAGGATCGAGTAGGTCGGATAGTGTACGTGTAGGATCGAGTAGGTCGGATGAAGTACGTGTATGATCGCATTAGCTGATGAAAATTAGCTGGGAGATAAGGCATTTGCGAACGTTTTTGCTGGCAGTTTCTTCAAATTTGCATGGCATTTTCTTCAGAGCAGCTTGTCAGTTTCTTCAAAGGTAGGCATTTTTATTCAAAAAACTGCCACTTTGGATCTTGCATCGCAACTAAAACTTCCAGGAGGGCATTAGTAGGCTAGCTAGTGATCGATCAATAACTTGTAAACACTGAGCGAACAGAAATAAGGAACTGTTAGTAACTTGTAAACACTATGAACACAAAAATAAGGATCATGCTTGTCACAGCAGTAAGAGCCGATCCTTTCGAAATGTTCACACAAGACTCACAGGCCTGGCATTGTAATATGTTCACATTAGTAGCCCAAATTCAAAACCAACTAGTACGATTCCCATACATATGATCAACATGTTAATGCATCTCAATGATTCATAGAACTTATACAAATATGTAGCTCCAAAGGCAAAGATCTAGAAAAAACATATGTTCTTCCTACTAACATGGATACTTCTCTTGGCCAACATTCAGTACAGACTGAAAGACAAATTTGTTTGTGAAGTCTACAATTCCTCTTGCAAATGTAAGTGGTTTCACCAACAGCTGGAACCATGAGAATGAACCACACATGATGGAGGAACATCCACTGCATTATGATTTGGTCTTGTCTCGATCACACGACGAGACTATTTTTGGAATAAAAAATTTAACTTAGGCAAAATGATGCCCATTGTATAATCAAAACAAAGCAATGAAGCACCTAGTGTTGGCCAATAAATAGTACAATACTACTTTTCTGCAGTCCATGAAGTGACTATTTAATCTTTTTGTGTCTATTTTCAAATGGCTGCATGCAGTGACTATACTATTCTCTTGTGCAGTTCAACCAAAATTGCGGTCACTTTGTTTGTTTGCCAAATAGCAATGGGCAGACATCTCTGTCTGCACAAATATCAAACAACTAGTAAACATATACCCCATCTTATATTTTCGGTTTAAACATGTCTCTTCCGCTTAGCATCTGTCATGTTTTGCACTGGACAATTTGATACAGTCATGTTTTCCCTGGACAATTTCATACTGAATTGATTTGGTGGTTTATAGAAGAAATATAACGCCTATTCTTCATCAGACCAAGGATATCCATGTTCGTAGTGATGGAAGAGGTGAAATCGATACAACCGAAATTAAGCATCCAATCATTGAATCCTGTCCTGCACCTCCAATGTAGGCCCACCCTGCCAATAAATTCACATGCAAACCACTAGTATTACTATCTAATGACAGTACAAAAAGAGTAGCAAGATAGTAGAGAACCATGTACTTTCGTAATGAATAGCTCATAGTGCCACCAATTGGATATAAAGGTTTGGAAGAAAACATGCTCCTAATGTTGAACCAGTTGGACTTTTTGTGCAATTCCACTAAAATCGAGCATCCCTGTTTGCATAGATATTGAAAGTGTGATTACTGTAAAAATGACACTAGTTGACGCATAGACTCACAAATATAAGCATTCCAATTTCTTAATGGGAAAAGGTAGCAAGACTGTTTCTAACCACCTGTTTGAAGGAATAAATAAGGCAACATCGGCTGATGTCAGAAGGGCCTATATAGTTCTTTCTGCAAGAATGATCGACTCCCGACCTTTCCTCTTCCTTTAAGAATATTTTGGGCAGTTCAACTAAAATAAAATGCCATCACCGCCTTGACAATTTAGTGAAACTGTACAAAAGGAAATGACTTAACATTACATCATGATGTCAGGTATGTAGTCGACAGGCATTAGAGACAAACATACAAACCTCCTCCGATAACATAATGAACATTAATTTTAACAAAGGCGTGACTAGCTTTACCGGGATAATTTGAGTGAACTCTACACCCTTTGTTCCTTAATATAAGACGTTTTCACGGTTCAATTTAAAGTACCCAAACATCTAGTATTTAGAAAAACAGGTAGTAGTTTTCTTGAGCACATATCTGGGAAAGCTTGCCACACTTTATTTATGTCCATACGCTAATGTAACACCATTCGAATACTACAAATATACACTAATCCAGTGGCTAGTGCAACAGTAAAGTAGTTATTTTATTACAGGGTATAGTACGATGGTTTTACTGGACAGATTTCAATAAACTCTAGCACTGGAAGATTTCTACAAGAATTAACAATACGAAATGTAAAGGTAACAAGTTTCAGCATTGGTATACTAGTTGTGCATGAGCATTAAACCAAATACAAAAGTCTAAAGGTAACTAGCATTATTAACTAATGACAATATAATTTTTTTTGCAAACCATGTACCTCCAAGGTAAATATCATTTCAAACTCATGGGGACCTTAAAAATTTCTATCCCAATCTTGATAATTGATCAAACATAAAAACTTGATCGAACAAATCAAGAGAACAACCGGAGGAGGAGGTGCCCACTCTTGACCTTTCCTCTTGTCTTCATAATTTTTTGTGCAGTTTAACCAAAATAAAATAACATCAGCGCCGTGGCATTTTGGTGACACTGTACAAAAAATTAACTTATCTCATGAAAGTGAGGTATGTAATCTATAAGCATTAACAGTGCAAAAATCTGAAGGTAGTAACAAGTTTGATCATAGGTATACTGGCTGTGCAACAACATTAGAATGCCTTAGTTGAAAAATCTCTAATACATCCACAATCAACAGCTAACCCTGAAATAATCTAGTGACATTAAATGACATTGCTTAAATTTATCGGTGGCATTAGACTGAGTGCGACATTAGTTAAATGTGGCATCACTTTAGCAGTAGCATTGCTTGACTTGACTGCTGGCGTTATACTAACAGCAAAAAAGTGGCAATACGAGCATGGGAGGCCCATTGGGACAGTGGGCGCACCAGTACAATGTACCTCCACGAACGCATAGAGTGGTGAGGGAGGTATGGTTTCCCAGAGCAACAAATATCCAGGCAGCATATGTGGATTACGTCCCATTGTTGTTCTCTTTAGCCACCTTTATCCCATGTGAGGACAATAAACCAATCGACCTGGTCATTCTCTATTGCGTTGTCATGCCTTTCTACCCTTCTTCAACCAAGAGACATGAGACTCGTTCCTTAGCTACTGATTTTCCCCTTTTCAACCTAGATGCGGGTTTGATGCCTACTCTCTTGGACAGTACAGTCTCTCTTCCTTTCCTTATTCAATCCAGACATGGATTAGTCTGCATGAAGTAGGGTTTCCTTTAATAGTGCAAATTAAGGTTTTCGTCTGCGTGACCAGCAGAGCAGAGGATAGCAAATTGCGAAGATGGTGGAGTGGAAAAAGATCCACATGCAGCGATGTGGCAGATGGGGCAACAGAAAAAGGGTATGGTTCGAAAAGAGGTAGCATACCTGAGGGTCAGTGAGAAGTGGCTTTGCTCGTGGTCTTCGTCCTCCACACACACTATGGCAGCGACCTTGGGGACGGAGTCCATCCCGCGCGGGCGCTAGGTCTGAGAGGACGATCTTGTCGTCAGTGTGTGACCTCGCTCGCCAATGACGAGTGCGTCAATCCTGCATGTCCTTTCCTTCCCCGGCGGATCTGTGACCACCGGTGAGGAGGGAGAGAGAGGCCGTCTTTTTTAGATCTAGAGAGAGGGTGATAGTGTGAGAAGCAAGTGGGCAGCCCTTACCAAGAAAGCGCTGAAGCTCCAGCCTATATATCTTTTTTATACTACTAGTACTAGAGGTGGAGTAGTGGTAGAGTAGTTTATGTTTTCTCTGCATACAGTACCAGTCACTCATGCTTCAAAACTGAACGACACACCATTAAGAAAATAAAGTCGAGAAATAATGTGGCACTTCGGGCCAACGCGGCCAGATCACATTTTGCACGAGAAATGACACACCATGTTTCGTTGACATGTGGTTCCATTCCAACATGTCAGTGAGCGACGGTGAGTCCTTTTGTACAATTTTTGAAAGGACGTCTATGTAGGTCGGGGCGCCTCTTCGTGTACCGTGGCAACCGTCCACCGCCTCTTTGCCTTCCCCTCTCGATTTGGAACTGCTGTCGCACACTCTTCCTCCCTCCTCCATTTGCCTTCACCCTTCCTTCTGTCATTGTTCGATTGTCTTCTGCATGGAGGGGACAAGCCAGAAACGACCCCGTTATTCTTGCCCCGATCTGAAAGATGATGTGGTGGAGGAACTCATTGATCGGTGTGACGTCATCACCTCAGCTAACATGGCAGGTTCATTCAAGACCATTCTCGACTCAACTAATAACATCATTACAAGGAACCCAAGGGTCCAGGAGCGGTTTGATATCCCCTATCTTCTTTGCTATAAGCCTGTTCGCATGGGCGCGAACGACGGAGGCCTCGCCTTGTGCAAGTTGATGCCACTTGATAATGATACGTGTGATGTCAAGATGCCATCGCTTAAGGGTAAGGCCTGGGCTGGCGCAAATGGAGATTGGGTTGTTTATATTGGGTACAATTGCGAGTGGGAACTTGTGAATGTGTACACTCGTCAGCAGATTCCACTTCCAAAAATCTCAGAGTGTCCTGAGGTTGAGCACATAGATGATCTATGTACGTTCAAATATGATCATAGTGGTTGTCATCTACGGAAGATAGCAATTTGTCGAGTTCCCAACCGCTCTTGGAAATACAAGAACTATGAAGTTGTTGCTATCTTCGACAAGCTTTTTGCCGTTGTTTCTGATTCCACGGTTCGTCCATGGATATTGCTCAAAAATTAGTTTCTGTACACAGATGATGAGTACTATGATGCAGTTGAATACGAGGATCTTGTGTTTGCTTCCACCACTCGTGGCACTGTTTTTGCATGGGATCCTTGTAGTTTCAGTACGTTTGTCTTCCACCATAATTATAATTGTTTCATCCACATGCCTGCCGGTTAGCAAGTTTCCCTTTACTAATTAACCTTCTTCTTGTGTTTCCAAGGTCCTGTGAACATTCCACCACCTATACTTGAAAAAATTTATAACCAAGGGGGAGATGACGATGGTGATGACCACGAGCATGAGGACGAGCAGGACTTATATACTCAGTGGCGCCTGACAACTAATTCCGATGGATCACCTCTTCTTCTCTGTATACAGTGCACTGAGATTGTTACTACTGAGGGAGCACGTGTTGTCTCCCATGGTCGCCCTCTCCAGACCTATTCCAACACCCGTTGCAGGGTATTCGGGATGGATACTAGTGTGCTAGCGCCAACACCTTCTCCCTAGTTCAGTATTGATAGTTTTGGAGAAAACTTGCTCTTCCTTGGACCAAACTATCCAATGATGGTTAAAGGCGATCCAACTGTTGTTGACACAACGTTACTACCATTTATGAGAAGCAAATGTATCTATACCTTGGACATTGCGGTGATTCCCTACCCTGCTCTTGATATATGCCGCTTCAGCCGGGATGATCAGTCCTGTGTTGCTCTCAATATTGACAATAGCTGGCCCTTCCCAGAGCACCTATGGTTCAAAGCAAGCATTTCCAACACTGAGGATTGGTTGAGTTGAAGTTCATTTCATTGCTTGTTATTTGTTGTGTGATGAAAGCTTCAGTATTTACTAGAATGTTTTGTTGGAAATAATCTATAATCCAACATGTATCCTCGTTGTCGTTGTGTGTTGATGACTTGTTGTATGTAACGGATGATACATTTGCAAATGCATGTCATAGGCTTAATTTATGAATGGTTTTCGAGTCACTTCTTGGAGTGTGAGTACCATAGTAGTATAGCCAGCATCTGATTAGTATATGAAGTTGCCACATCACATAGAGCCAACCTAATATTGGAGTATGCTAGTCCTCCACCGGCGTGCCGCTTGAAATGGCAGACGAAGTGAGAGGTCGTTTCACCTTTTGTCCAGATCTGAGATGCCACGTGTACCAGATGAATGAATCCAAGTTCTACCACCGTGATGCTAGGTGCGAGCTGAGGAACACTATTGGAGAGACCCCCCTCATAATTTTCCTACATTGGTCGTTTGATTCATAGGATAGAATGCTTAAGGATTTTTTTATATGTAGTCATGTTTTAATAGGCAATCTAGCATCCACTCCAACTTTTGTTTCACTTCCTTTATTCCTACGAAGAGAGTACTTGCTCTAAATGATGTGCTGCTGCAAGAGCCGCCTATATTAATTAACCATGCTCTAAAAAGGTGGACCAGCTTTGGCTATAGTAGTACCGTACTAGGTTAGTAGGTGACCTTGCGCTTGGCTCTTCTCCTCTTCCGGAAGTCAATAATAATGATGGTACTATATTAGTACTTCTTGCAATCTGACACCAAATGAACTGCCGCACGTCCATCGCTTGTAATCAAAAGTTTCTCCTCGTGCCGCGAGCCACCACGCATGCGTTGGCGAGGGAGAAGGTAAGCAAGCTTCTTGTCATTCTGCGAGTTGATGGGACACATCAAAGTTATTTATTAGTACTCTCTTCAAAAAGTGCCGACCATGTCCATGGCTACCATCCTGTGCTCTCTCATTGAGTACGTGCACTATTCAAGTGCCATCGAGGAGCAAAAATATTGCGTAGTACTAGGTGCCATCGAAGTGCACGACTCACTTACACACTGCATATCTCCATTTTCTTGCATGACACGCCACCTTGATGCTAGATGTCCCGTGTGTCATGGAGGCATATAGTATGCTTTTTAAAATGGAGGCACATAGATGTCCCGCGTGTCAGCAAAAGGATGAACAAAGCTCATGTCTTAAACGAGAGAGTGGAAGAACATAGATTCCCGACGACCGAGAAGGAGCATATAGTACATAATTGTACGTGCATTGCAACAGGTTATCGGATGAGGCCAATCAACAATAATACACTATTTGTACTAGCTTCACATGCTTTGCACGTCGGGCGGGTGTTTTTATTGTAGCTAGAAATCCCATCATCCTAGGTCCTCGGATGAGTCCAGTAGAAATTGCATCCTGATGTTTGGGTTCAAACTTTCAGAACTGTTGCACTATCTCTACGTCTACTTATATGTAATACAACATGTTTTAAACTTGAGACCAGCCACCCACCCTCACAAAGAACACTTTTTAACGTAGCACAGACTCCAGGAAATTTGGCCACAGTGTGAGGTGGGCCATATGTTAATGTGTTCGCTGTACATAACCAGCACCTCGAATCCCCGATAGTAGTAGTAGGAGTAGTAGGGTGGCATGGGCCAGAACAAGCATTCACATCTAGGAGTACGACACACTCCACCAGCACGACTTTCATCTGGCACCATATTTCTTGGAGCCCGTGCTATAACAATCTCTTCAACCTCATCATTTCTCTAACTTAGCCATCGCGCGGCGGGCGAGGTGGGGGTTTGCCGATATTTGGTTTCCTCAACTGCGGTCCCACTTGTAAGGCCAACTCCAACGCACGACCACAAACGGACCTCCATTTTGCCCGGATTCTGTCTGTTTGGGTAGGGCAATGGGGTCGTGTCCGGGCCATTTCTCGGATGCAGATGGATCAGATATATGGGTGGGCAAGGTTGCAGGACGACATGAAAGCCTCGTTTGAACAGGCTACCGACGTCATCCGGCAACTAAGGGAGAGCAATGAGAAGCTCCAGGCCGAGCTCGACCTACTGAGGGGGAAGATCGTCGGAAGTGCAGAGCAGCAGGAAGAGACCACTGCCTTGTTGAAGAGGACCAGCATCATTGCGAGAAACTTATGGACGATAATGTCGTGCTGCGCATGAAGCGTAAAAGGCTGGTGGAGGAATCTGTGGATGCTCTCAAGCAGCATATTGAGGACAGGAAAGAGCTCATCACCGTTCACCACGGAGACTAGTTCCCGCGGCCTGCAGCAACACATCAAGAAAGCAGAGATTAGCGAGCCAGATCGTTGCCTTCCTTCTTCTTTTGCCCTTGTGTATTTCGGGCGTTGCCGCATGTGGCTTATTTTAATTATGTTCCTAAATATGTAAGACAATTATTATCCACTGTCATCGTCCTTATATTCATCATGCTTGCTATAAGTCGCAGTCGATGCTATATACGTCCGTCGGATCTTACATCAAGATCCGTGCAAACCTTTCTTTTCAGATTTTCATTTTTCTCTCTTAAATCTCGGTCTAGTGAGACATAGTCACGCTGTGAAACAGGGGCTCGGGTGCCATTAATGGAGACATTGGGAGAGATGGTGCGCGGCAGATAGAGGTCAAAGGGCTCTCCTCCTAATGAGCGCGCGCAGGGGTCTGATCGCACGCCTCCTGTACTCAAATAGCTACCCCCGCACGACACCTCCTAGCCTATAAAAAAAGGGACGCGTGGCGGCACGTAATTGGTAAGTAGAACGCCCATGGTTTCAATAATAGTTGTGTTTCCGATTTGTAACGTGGCAACACTTGTTCCAAAGTGACTTTGTTGATTGTTAATGTGTGCTCCTTCGCAAATCGGACAGAAAAATTACCACAACATGTTGGTGTCATGTCATGACACCATGCCAAGTTTCATGATTTTCAGGCGTGTTTTGGATTTATAGGAATTAAAAATCCAAGTTTCTCAATCTTTCTGGCCGAGCCACGACGCCCAAATGTTTGAATTTCATTCCCATTTCTTGCGTGGGACCTATAAATTCACCCAAGGGGACACATGTGATTTTTCAACCAATTTTAGTGCACTGGAGCATGTGCTTGTAGTTCAAATTTGAATTATGCATATTAATTGCCCAGAAAGTCAATTAATGTATAAAAAAGGCAAAACGAACCCGGAATAATTCCAAATTTTAGCACGATACTTCTATTTGGTCTAATCTGCCTGTGTAAAAAAATGAGTAAAATGCATCCGCGGTCATCGAACTTGAGCCGAAAACTCACTTTGGTCACTGTATTTAAAAATACAATCAATACGGTCATTATATACTACTTCCGATGATTATACGGTCAGTGACTCTCTGTATAGATCCGTATTTCACTTTGTTGACCAGTCAAAATAGTCATCAACACTGTCACATCATGCGGGTCCCGCCTATCAGTGGATGAAATAATGTAATAAGGAAATAATAAAATAATTTACACTAAAAGAGTATTGTTATATACACACGGTCAGACCCGAGAGGACTATGTGCAACTGTGTGTTGTGCACGTGCGTCAGTGTGTACCAGTGCATGCGTGCTTTTTTGATAAAAAAATGTATGATGTGCGTGCGTTTTTTTATCAAAAAAAAGTCTGTTGTGCGTGAGGAAGAAATAAGTTAACACATTTATCAAAAAAATGTATGATGTGCGTGCATTTTTTACCCCAGATTGGAGGAGAAGCAGGGTCTTTACCAAAAAATGTCTCTTCCTATGCGGGTCCCACCTGACAGTGAGGAAGAAGTAAAGAAAATAAACCAAAAGGCATGCGGTATGGCAATCGAACAAAGGATCACACACGCTGTAGCCCACAACCGGCTAGTTAAAAAAACACAACTTTGTGAACTAAAAAAATACGTCCACCCTCAGGAACCACGAGTCTTCTCGAGAGAAACTCCGATTTGCAAAAAAACTTATACCAAAAACTTGTCCAAATGCAGCCAATTTTTTTACCACAGCATGTTTGTGCCTTGAAATGACACCATGCCAAGTTTCATGATTCTCAGGCGAGTTTTGAATTTCCAGCAATTTAAAAACCAAGTTTCTAAATGTTCCCGGCCAAGCCATTACGCCCAGACGTTTCAATTTCATTCCATTTCTTGCATGGGACCTAGAAATTCACCCAAGGACACACATGTGATTTTTCAACCATCTTTGGTGCATTGGAGCATGTGCTTGTAGTTCAAATTTGAATTATGCACATTAAATGACCAGAAATTCAATTAATGTATAAGAAAGTCCAAACGAACCCGGAATAATTCCAAATTTTAACACGACACTCATATAGTTCTATGTTGCCTCTGTAAAAAACAAGGGGGAGGCAGCGTATATCGTTTCGAACACAAGGGTGACACGTCACCCCTCGGGAACCACGAGTCTTCTCGAGAGAAGCTCTGGTTTGCAAAAAGCTGATACCAAAATCTTGTCCAAATGTGGCCAATTTTTTTACCATAGCATGTTGGTGCCATGAAATGACACCATGCCAAGTTTCATGATTTTCAAGCGAGTTTTGAATTTCCAGGAATTTAAAAACCAAGTTTCTCAATGTTCCCGGCCAAGACACGACGCCCAGATGTTTGAATTTCATTCCCATTTCTTGCATGGGACCTATAAATTCAAAAAAAGACACACATGTGATTTTTCAACAAATTTTGGTGCACTGGAGCATGTGCTTGTAGTTCAAATTTGAATTAAGCACATTAAATGTTGAGAAACTCAATTAATCCATAAAAATGCCAAACGAACCCAGAATAATTCGAAATTTAAACACGGCACTCATGTAGTTGCATGCTCACTGTACATAAATGTTCTAGCAATTCAAACACCATCCTTTCCCTCCGTAACACCATTTTGTCTTTCAAAACATAATGAAAAAATCAGGTATACCACAAATAGTTTACTAAAATAATCATGTGGGATGTGATATAAAATATCTTGGTGCACCATCTTGTCTGGCTTACACAGGAAGCTTCGTCGTCTACAGTCCACCTCCCCCGCTTGAACCACACTTGCGTGCCAGTTTCTCGCGGCACCGAGCGAATTTTTTTGCCACCACGGAAATATCTATCTCCCCGCCCCCTCCCTCCCACCAAAAGCCACATTTCCACTGTTCCTCCTTGCTTCCCAAGTCCAAACCTTCACTGCTGCTTATTGGAAGCTCAGCTTCCTCGATGTCAACCCTTCTTCTTGCAGCGCCGCCTCCTCGCCGGCTACCCTTCTTCTTTCAGCGCTGCCTCCTCGTTGGCGACCCTTCTTCTTGCTACGCGGCCGCCTTGCCGCCGACCCTTCTTCTTGTTGTGCGGCCTCGTAGATATGGTCAAGTAATCCACACCCCACCAACACCATCTTCCTCCTTTCCCATCCCACATGCCCCGACTGACGGCGCGACACCATCCGCCGAAATCATTGCTCCCCTGCTCCAATTAAGCGCCACCCACAGCCATTTTGGACGCGGTATAACGTGGAGCTCAGTAGCATCTCGCAGCGGAGAAGCTATGGCTGCCATGCGTGCCGACCGCCAGATCTTGGAGGAGCACCTCATATTCGAGGCCACCATCGACATCGCCACGCGGTTGTCTACTTTAAAATACAGTTCGTGTTGTTCTCTTGAGGTCACCGCTAGTGCCTTCTACTGATTTGTCCTCTATAATGTTAATATGCAATCTGATGTTCGATTTATAGTATGGTCCTCTGAAATGTAATGTTCAGTTAACACTTTGGTCCTCTGAAATGTAATGTTCAGTTAATAGTTTGGTCCAACAATTGCTACATTTGTAGTAGTGTTCTCAAGCATTCTTTGTTTTGTTAATGTCTTATCTTCTAGTACATGTTTCTATTCTGCAATGTCATGCTCAGTTAACTATTTTGGTTCATTTGGTCTCCTGTCCATTTAACTGTTTGGTTCAGTTATGCAATTTTATTTTCATTTGTTGTGGGTACAATTTTGTATTGTTATGCATGTGAAATAAATCGAATTTTGCTGTACTTAATACATATTCTACTGATAGTATGGCAACTCTCAGTTAACCTGATCAAGATCTTCCTTATGTGTGTTGCAGGGAAACAATTGGAGACACTGCGGTTTACCATCAAGGTTTGTTCAAGCATGGTCCTTTCGCTAATAGCACATTATTGTGCAGTTGCACGAATCATTCTAATATTTAGGTTTCTTACAATTTGGTCTTGCACATGTAGGTCCTGCTGTCAGAGGCTTAGACCCACTGTTCGACCCATTTTGCATATGGGGAAACGACATGTCCATGAATATCAGTCAAGTCAAGAAACTCAGAAAGATTGTTAGAATGAAGAAACTTGCGACGAATAACAACAAGATCTTTGTTTGCCCAATGAAGAAGACATCAGTCAACTATAGGATGGTACTAACTCTTTTACCTTATTTTTACCTCTTGCGCCATTTCAAAATTTATAGCAACGATTTATGCATATCTTTGTTTTCAGTACTTTTCAAAGCAGTTCACCTGCATGGTGAAGAGGCGAGGAAGGTATTCATTCAACACCCACGGTACAATATTGAAGTCTTGCTGAAGAGGATGAAGGTTGGGCAGGCAATTATCCATAGCCATTGTCCTAAAGTTGCAAGGACATTCAACATCACTGAAGGAACAATATTTGCCTTACGCTTCTCCAGTTTCCCAGATGAGATTCATTTGTCTATTGACCGTGTATGATGCTACTTTCCAAAGGCTTTTGATGTTGCATATGAAACTTGGTGTTGTTGTGTAATGGCGTAACTGAGTGCCGAAGCTATCTGATGTAATTCGATTATGAAATCATGGTTGCTGTTATACGGATATGAAATATCTGGTGTGTTTTATAAGAAATATCAATTTGATTAGTACATGGATTATCAATAATAGGCTAGTTACCTTGCTTATTGGGTTTTCTATTGCAGACGGTTACTCAGACAGCACTGTGGGCGATGAACTCAAACAACTTGCACGGTTTGTAGAAAGTGGTCGTGTTCAATCAACTAACAATCACACACAGCTTCCGGCAAAGAACTGTTTGCGTTAGGCCACCTTGCACAAACGTTTCCACACAAAAAACTGTGTGTGATATACATATGAACGGAAATGTTTTTCTAGGATTCACCGTGTGGGATGTACATATGAACGGAAACAATTGGGTTTCGATGCCCTGCCAGATTGCACACGGGCTCATTTTGCCCCAGCATGTGTGCCAGGAGGGCCTATCCCCGACAGTTTCTGGGTCATGTGGGAAGGACCCCCCCTATCGCCCACACTCACTCGGCGACGGTTCCAAACACCGTCGCGGAAAGGGGTTAAAAACCGTTTGTATAGCAGGTATCTGCACCAGTGTCTTCACACTCCAAGGTAATCTTTCTATTACCATGAACTGTAATGGTACCCTTATGTCCTGGCATCTTAAGTTGCAGGTAAGCATAACAGGGTCGTGCCATAAATTTGGCGTAAGCCAGCCATCCAAACAAAGCATGATAAGTGCTCTTTATCTTAACCACATCAAACCATAATGTCTCGGCTCATGACACCGATCGTCATGCCGGATACAATACTGATAAATCAGGCCAGGCCGAACATAACCGACCAGACCTAATCGGACTACGCCCCGACATAGCCCGGCATAGAAGCGCCGCACACCCCCTCTGCTTCACTGATGAAGTAATGGAACATGAATTCCCAGAAGGGTTTAAACCTGTCAACATCGAGTCATACGATGGCACAACAGACCTCGCGGTATGGATCGAAGATTTTCTTCTCCACATTCACATGGCCCGCGGTGATGACCTACATGCCATCAAGTATCTCCCACTCAAGCTCAAAGGGCCAGCCAGACACTGGCTGAATAGCCTGCCAGCAAACTCCATTGGCAGTTGGGAAAATCTTGAGGACGCATTCCTCGATAACTTCCAGGGCACCTACGTGCGACCACCGGATGCTGATGACTTAAGTCACATTACCCAACAGCCCGGAGAGTCATCCAGGAAATTCTGGACTCGGTTCCTAACTAAAAAGAACCAAATTGTCAACTGTCCGGACACCGAGGCCCTGGCGGCCTTTAAGCATAATATCCGTGACGAGTGGCTTGCCCGACACCTCGGCCAAGAAAAATCGAAAACCATGGAGGCCCTCACGACACTAATGACCCGCTTTTGCGCGGGTGAGGACAGCTGGCTGGCTCGCAGTAACACCGCGCCAGGAAACCCTGGCACTTCAGATATCCGTGACAGTAACAGAAAGCCACGGCACAACAGACACAAGCGTCAAAACAATGGCGACAATGCTGAGGATACGATAGTCAATGCCAGATTCAACAACTCCAAATCCGGTCAGCGGAAGAAGCCGTTCAAAAGAAACAATCCGGGATCGTCCAGTCTGGACCACATACTCGACCGCTCATGCCAGATTCACGGCACCCCCGATAAACCAGCCAATCACACTAATAGAGATTGCTAGGTGTTCAAACAGGCCGGCAAGATAAATGCCAAGAACAAGGACAAGGGGCTGCACGGCGATGATGACGAGGAGCCCCGGCGTCCGAACACTGGAGGACAGAAGAAATTCCCTCCCCAGGTGAAAACGGTGAACATGATCTATGCCACTCACATCCCCAAACGGGAGCGAAAGCGTGCACTTAGGGACGTCTATGCGATGGAGCCCGTCACCCCAAAATTCAACCCATGGTCATCGTGCCCGATCACCTTTGATCGTAGGGACCATCCCACCAGCATCCGTCACGGCGGCTCAGCCGCATTGGTCCTTGACCCAATCATTGACGGATTCCACCTCACGCGCATCCTCATGGACGGTGGCAGCAGCCTGAACCTGCTTTATCAGGACACAGTGCGCAAAATGGGCATCGATCCGTCACGGATCAAACCCACAAAAACCACCTTCAAAGGTGTAATTCCAGGGGTAGAGGCCCGCTGCACGGGCTCAATAACACTGGAAGTGGTCTTCGGATCTCCGGATAACTTCCGAAGCAAGGAGTTAATCTTCGATATCGTCCCTTTCCGTAGTGGCTATCATGCACTACTCGGACGAACCGCGTATGCTAGATTCAATGCGGTACCACACTATGCATACCTTAAGCTCAAGATGCCAGGACCTCGCAGGGTTATCACAGTCAACGGAAACATAGATCACTCCTTCCGTACAGAAGAGCACACTGCGGCCCTCGCGGCCGAAGTACAAAGCAACCTCCTTCGACAAACAACCAATTCGGCAACGACAACCCCGAGCACCGTCAAGCGAGTCTGGAGTACCCCGCAACAGGACCATCAGGCATGCCAGGAGCTCGATTAGCAATCCGGCCTCCACCCTAGCCCCATTCAGGCGATGTTAGTGCCACGCGTACATAAATACGCGCTCAAAATACCATGGGCATAGGTGGAGGTGAGATGACAATGCGGCCAGAGTGCGATTCAGTCGCAAGGAGGCCCGCATACCATTTTTTCTTTTTTCAGGAACCCACTTTCGGGCAGCCCCTTCAGAGAGATCGGATAACCGGACTCATTACAGAGGGGAGACCAAGGAGGCAAGAGGCTTTGCACACAAGGGAATACTCAGGTGGTCTTCTTCAATGATCGTTATACCTGTTCTTACATACCCGCATGTAGCCTGCCCTTGGATAGGACATGTCAAATAGTCCTATTTCTTTCTGCTTAATGCACTAATTGTACACCTACGCCTTGCCGTATTGTCCAAATAAACTGGAAGTAGTACACAGCGTCAGCTTCTTATTACTATCTTCATATTTTCCATTGAATATGTATTCAATATTGCATCCGTACATTTTGGTACGCTCAGTTTGCCAGGGGCTTCTTATCTAGCCCCATAATATGGCACGAAAAGTCCGAACACTTTCGACAGTGCGGCACCCCAAACTTATAGCATTATATGCATCAGCTCTGAATCATGTTTTGGGTCAATAGTTGGGTTAGCCCGGCTCCCTTGTTTTCGTACCTTACATTATGTTATATCGGCTAAGGTAGCGCAGGGAGAACTACTGCGATTGTGTACCGGTTCTTTCGGACGAGCACCTCAGTAGAGAAAGCCGAAAACTGACCGTCATGATGCGGCAAGAGCTGGTCGCTGTTCGCGAGGTACTAAATCCTGAAAGATTTTTTCCGCTTAAGGCGAGGAATCGGCCTTGCCCGATTTAGGCGTGCATAGCGTCCCAGTTCGGACTTCCGAATACTAGGGGCTTCGCTGAAATTTAAAATTATAGCCTTCTATGGCCAAGTGAGAGTTATAAAGATGAATTGTCCGATTGCCTTGTTCGCTGCACCGAACACCTCCTTAAAGGACCAAGAACTTGGATAAAGAGTGTTTGGGTTTCCACGAACACCCCAGTACTAGTTACAAGGGGGCGGAAGCCGACGACCGGCCTACTTTCAGATTTTGATAAACGGACGCAGAGAAGGTAATATTTTAAATCAAACAAAGTGTTATATAGCACAAACAAACCCGTTCTCATATTACATGGACGACATGAGTACATTCACTCAAAAATTATGTTCTTAGGACATTCGTTTGTCACAAGCCGAGCACCTTTCATAACACCATCATAATATTTCTCGGGGTAGCGATGCTCCTTGCCCTCCGGGAGTCCTTCCTTCACGAGCTTCTCAACATCCAGCTTGGCCCAATGCATCTTCGCGCGGGCAAAGGCCCGTCGGGCACCCTCAATACATACGGACTGCTTGATCACTTCTAGCCGTGGACAGGCACGCACCATCCGCTTCACCAGGCCAAAGTAGTTGCCGGGCAGGGGCTCGCTAGGCCACATCCGGACTATGAGATCCTTGATGGTTGTTCGGCCGCATTGTGGAGTTCGACCAACTGCTTCAACTGGTCACTCAGAGGCATCGGGTGTTCGGTCCCAGTATATTAGGACCAGAACAACTTCTCTGTGGAGCTCCCCTCTTCAGCGCAATAGAACTCCGTGACATCCGAAATGCTGCGTGGCAGATCTGCGAATGCCCCTGGTGAGCTCTGGATTCATGTAAGTAAAAGAAATGACTCCTCCACATGCTTGCTTTGCATAAAGAATGTCTTACCCTCTGCCATCATCTTGGCTGCCTAGATTTCCTGGAGGGCCTTTTGGGCTTCGGCCTTGGCATCTGCCGCGCTCTGGAGGGCCTTCGCAAGCTTAGACCCTTGCATCTTGAAGTCATGCTCCAAGGAGTCAAACTTCTTGCCGAGCTCCTGGAGCTCTTGCTGTACCTCTCCCATCCGAGCATCTTGCTTCTCGCGCTCGGTGCGCTCCGTATCCGCCTTGGCTTCGGCTACGAACAACGCGTCCTTCAGGGCCGCCACTTCGATCATGGTCCCTACCAAAAGCCACGATGCTTTTTGTTAGCATCATCAACTTTTTCTCCTTTATACAACATACGGACGGGGTTTCACTTACCTTTGTTCTCCTCGAGCTGCTTCTTCACGAGGCCGAACTCTTCTTCGGCTTGCCCCAGTTCGCGCTTGAGCCCGACAACCTCAGCCGTGCGCGCGGCAGCAGTCAGCAGCGATGCCTGTTTGTTCATACAAACAAGTATTATTAGCTTCCTGCGGTTTTAAAGTTGACCCTCCGTTTGGCTTTTCTTTCCGAACACCAACCAGAGTATCGGGGGCTACTGTCTATCGGGTGATATTTCCTCACACTTTTTCATTACTTACCTCAAAGCCTGTTAGCAGGCTAGTGCAGGCTTCGGTCAATCCGCTCTTGGCGAACCGAACCTTCTCAATCACCGTACTCATGAGAGTACGGTGCTCGTCGTCGATGGAAGCGCCTCGAAGCACTTCCAACAACTTATCCGATGCCTCCGGCTGGGCGGAGGTCATCGGCACGGCCGGCTCGCTCTCCTTCATGAGGGGCTGCCTTCTGGAATCCAGAGCCTTCGGAGGCTCCGGCACAGTAACCGGCTGGGAGCCAGGCTTGCTCTGACTCCCTTCTTCACAATCCATGGGGGTCCCACCCCCATGTGTCTGCCGCCTGGGATTTTTCCTTGGGGCGTCTTCAGAACCATCGCCTCCTGCTCTAGCATCCTCTGGGATAACACCTCGGCGTCATCCGCAGGTCATGGGGAGGTGGCCGTCGGGAGTGAGTCCATCTCCGACTCGTCTAGAGATTCCTCCGAAGAGGACACCCCGAGATTGGACCCGGCCGGACTGCATATACGTTTTCCGCGTCATTACAAACCATGAGGTCAAAGTCACACAAAAAAGTATTATGGAATGCGGATACTTACGACCTCGCCAGGGGTTTGCCCCTGGGCAGCCACTCCTCGTTGCTGTAAGCGGTGGTAGTGGAGTGATCTGGAAGGGACGCCTTTCCCTTCTTCGGCGTCCCGGCCTCCCCCGACGTGGCGGCCTTCCTTTTCTTCTCCTTCCTAGTACGGGGCGGGGGAATTTCTTCATGTTTCCCCTATCTTCGGGGGGGGGGGGGGATCTTCCTCGTCATCTTCGGATGACGATTCTATCACTGCCTTGCGCCAGAGATCTTTTCTGGTCCCCACGGCCGCCTTCTTGGACCCTTCGGCCCCCTCAGTTGGGGCGGCCTTCCTCTTCCTCTCCTCTCCTTCGTAGGAGAAGTGCGCCTCGTGCTCTTCTGGCGAGGCATCGGGTGTGGCCTCGCGCCGAAGACCCTTCTGGGTCCCCGTGGCCTTCTTTTTAGCCTTTTTCTCTGGCACCTTGTAAGGCGTCGGAAACAGCATCTCCGCTAGGAGTGCGTCTACTAGGTCCTCGCGCAATGGAGCCGGACAATCAATCAGCTCCGCCGTCTCCACCCAATCCTGTTCGGTCAGTCAGCATGGTGACTTAAAAAACCCTCCCACAAATATACTGGGAAAGAAACATCTTGTAAATAGTCAAAGGACTTACCGAACTGGCAAGGCGCTTTGCGCTGAGCCCACGGTCCTCGGAAAGGGGAGGAGGAACTTTGCCAGTCTTGAATAGCACCTTCTAGATTTCTTTGTGCGTTGTGTCAAAGAGCTCCAACAGCATCTAGTGTTCGACCGGGTCGAACTCCCACATATCAAATGCCCGTCTCTGACACGGGAGAATCTGGCGAATGAGCATGACCTGGACCACGTTGACAAGCTTGATCTTTTTTCCCTCATACTTCTGATGCAGGTCTCAAGTCCGGTCAGCTCCGTGGGTTCGCCCCAGGCCAGGCCCTTCTTCTCCCAAGAAGTGAGCCACATGGGGATTTCGGATCTGAATCTGGGGGCCGCCACCCAGTTGGCGTCGCGTGGCTCGGTGATGTAAAACCACCCTGATTGCCACCCTTTTATGGTCTCCACGAAGGAGCCATCAAGCCATGAGACGTTGGGCATCTTTCCCACCATGGCACCTCCGCACTCCGCTTGTTGGCCGCTCACGATCTTCGGCTTCATGCAGAAGATTTTCAACCACAGGCCGAAGTGAGGTTTGATGCGGAGGAAGGCCTCGCACATGACGATGAACGCTGAGATGTTGAGGACGAAATTCGGGGCCAGATCATGAAAATCCAGCCCGTAGTAGTACATGAGCCCGCGGACAAACGGGTGGAGTGGAAATCCTAGTTCGCAGACGAAATGAGGGAGAAATACTACTCTCTCTCGAGACTTCGGGGTGGGGTTAATCTGTCCCTCTGCCGTAAGCCTGTGCACGATGCTCTCGGCCAGGTATCCGGCCTCCTGAAGCTTGGTGATGTTCTCCTCTATGACGGAGGAGGCCATCCACTTGCCTCCCGCTCCGGACATGCTGCGGTCCTATGGAGAAGGTGAGAACTTGGGCGCTGGAGCTCAAGGGTGCAAGAATGGATGAGCAAAGGAGGAAGAAGGCGTGGGTGAAAAGGGGAGATCCTTGTCCCTTTATAAAGGCGATGCAGAATGTGCGCCTCCCCACTTGCCTCTTGGAATCTCTTATTTTTTCCAGGCGCCTCGATTGATGGCGCTGGTTGGGTTACCCATACCCGTATTGATGGAGATCCCGCGATAAGGGGACACGATCTCTACTTTGACAAGACGTGCCAAAGAAACCGCCTCGCGATGTGTGCGGAAACAGGTCGTAGAAAATGGTTCGAATAATTACCGAGCTATGGCGTGATGTCACACTATGAAGAGTTGTCAGCAGATCAGATTCGTGGATTATTATTCTATCTATGATGGTATATGGAATTTATCTTATAGAGCCGTACCCGGTCCTTGTGTTCGGAATTTATCTTGAAGTATTCGGAGATGGAACCCGCCTCGCAATGCTGAAGACAATCTACGCGCCGGACTCATCGTCGTTGAAGCCTAGTTCATGGGCTACTGAGGGAGTCCTGGATAAGGGGGTATCCGGACAGCCGGACTATATACTTTGGCCGGACTGTTGGACTATGAAGATACAAGATTGAAGACTTCCTCCCGTGTCCGGATGGGACTCTCCTTGGTGTGGAAGGCAAGCTTGGCGATTCAGATGTAGATCTCCTTCTCTGTAAACCGACTCTGTGTAACCCTAGCTCCCTCCGATCTCTATATAAACCGAAGGGTTTAGTCCGTAGGACACAACAACAACAATCATACGATAGGCTAGCTTCTAGGGTTTAGCCTCTCTGATCTCGTGGTAGATCAACTCTTGTAATACTCATATCATCAAAATTAATCAAGCAGGAAGTAGGGTATTACCTCCATCGAGAGGGCCCGAACCTGGGTAAACATCGTGTCCACAGCCTCCTGTTACCATTAGCCTTAGACGCACAGTTCGGGACCCCCTACCCGAGATCCGCCGGTTTTGACACCGACACCTGTGAACCCAGTGGTGGGCCGACTCATCCTTGCGCTGGACACAAGCGTCTAGATTAATAATTGACAGAGGCTGCTTACACGTGTCTTTGAAATTCTGAATAAAGCGCGCCTTCAACTTAGCCCATGAATTGATGGAGTTGGCAGGTAGCCCTTTCAACAAGGTTCGAGCCAGCCCATCCAACATCATGGTGAAGTATTTTGCACATACTGCATCGTTAACATCCAACATCTTCATAGCCAGCTCGTAACTCTCAATCCAAGCCTCGGGTGGGAGATCTGTGGTGTAATTAGGCACCTTACGAGGGCCCTTGAAATCCTTAGGCAGATGCTCATTGCATAGAGCCAGCGCTAGACACGGCACACCCACCGTCCTGGAATTCATCCCAGCCTCCACAGACGCCGAAGGGTTTCACTGAAGCTACTAATGAGCCGCTAATTGAGCCGCCAGTTCTGCCTCTTGACGTGCTCTAGCCTGATCCCTAAGGGCCTGAACATTGTTATCATCACGGGGCGGGTTATGCCAATGAGGCGGGTTACGATGCCGCTCACTGCTGGAAACCGCTGGCGACTCAATGCGCCGGCTGTAACTTCGACTCTGGCGTGGAGTTGTGTGAAGTCTCTCAAGGCTATATGAGTAAGCCTCCTGCTGAGCCACAGCTATCTGAAGAAGTTCCACGACATTCCGGGTCTCTATCGTAGCTGGTGACTCGCCTTCAACTGGAAGAGCTGCCAACCGCGAAGTCGCGACCATCATGTTATCCAGCGGGTCGGAGTAACGACCCGGAGGTGTTGGTACTCGATGAGGCGGGGTCAAATCCATACGAGGCGGGTCTGTTACATGAGGCTAAGACGCCGCCCCGGTCACAGGCGCCTGAGCAGCCCAGGTCACACCGGGCGGGTTACTTGGTCCTGCTCCGGGTGTATTAAAAATATTCCACCCCTCAGACTGCAAAGGTAAGTGGCTTTGGTGCCTCCTTCGAAGGACAACATTTGATGCATTCTGATCCAGACTTAAATGAAAAGCCTCTGCCCTTATTCAATATGTCTCAGCATCCAGGACGGCTCATTATGTGGCCATCCTGACATTCTCTGCCTCAAGATCCTCTCGGGCCTTGGTCACCTCGTCTCGCAGTTTTGCAACCTCCGCATTATGTTGCACTTGATTCACCAGAGTCACCTCTGCGGCTAACAGAGTCGCCAAAGCATCCAAGAGTTCAGATAAGACTTGAGTCGGCGACCGCGCAGAGCCGCTCGCCCCAGCCGCAACAGCGGTTGAGTCAGACGTCATGGCCGCAGCAGTTGAGGATTGTAATACTGGTTGTGTGCCAGCCATGAAAATAGCAGCCCTGCTTAGTGGCTCATAGGGCTCCGGAATACTGTCACCATAGGAATAGCCCCCAAGCCTGCCGTCTTGTAGTTGATAGATTGACTCGATTTCTCCGGTTGAGGACTCATCATCTGAATAGATGGTTGTCTCTCCACCAGACATAGAACCTTCCTCAAGATTCGCCCCATGAACAAAGCCAACGAAAGCGCGCTTCCAGGCGGGCTGGACCTTAGCGGGTCGCGCGCGCCGAGCCGTCTCCATGATGTTGGTGCAGGCTTCCGGCCTTGGTCACCTCGTCTCGCAGTTTTGCAACCTCCGCATTATGTTGCACTTGATTCACCAGAGTCACCTCTGCGGCTAACAGAGTCGCCAAAGAATCCAAGAGTTCAGATAAGACTTGAGCCGGCAAACGCGCAGAGCCGCTCGCCCGAGCCGCAGCAGCGGTTGAGCCAGACGTCATGGCTGCAGCAGTTGAGGATTGTAATACTGGTTGTGTGCCAGCCATGAAAATAGCAGCCCTGCTTAGTGGCTCATAGGGCTCTGGAATACTGTCGCCATAGGAATAGCCCCCAAGCCCGATGTCTTGCAGTTGATAGAGTGACTCGGTTTCTCCGGTTGAGGACTCATCACCTGAATAGATGGTTGTCTCTCCACCAGACATAGAACCTTCCTCAAGATTCGCCCCATGAACAAAGCCAACGAAAGCATGCTTCCGGGTGGGTTGTACCATAGCGGGTCGCGCGCGCCGAGCCGTCTCCATGATGTTGGTGCAGGAGTCCGGCTCATGCTCTGACTCGCCGATCTTGCCGATGAAGACATGAATTCCACCAAAGGGGGCCCGGTACTCGTACTCGATTGAGTCGGCCTTGGGACCCCTGCCATCTTTGTCGATGTAGATCTTGCCGCGGCGACTCGTGGTCATCCGACCCATAGCATATCCCTTGATCCCTGAGAAGTTGCCCTTCAAGAACTCGAAACCACCGTTCTCTGGCCCCACGGAGGGCGCCAACTGTCGTGGTTTTGTCACAGTGGATGCCATTGTGAAAGGACTTAGATGTCGAGCCGTCGCAACGTGGGTTAGCTTGAAGGGGTTGAACGGGACAAAGGAACAAAGGGTTTACCCAGGTTCGGCCCCTCACAATGAGGTAAAAGCCTACGTCCTGCTTCTAGTTGTATTGATTGAGTTTCGATTACAAGGGAGCGAATACGCTTGACCTAGCTCTCAATCGATTGTTTCTTGCCTTAACTCACCACCGGGTCTCACCTTTATATACACAGGTCGAAGCCCAACGGCTTACAAGAGTCCAAACCGGGTCACACAAACGTGACCGGCCTGGTTTCTAAATCGCCCTGCCTTAATAGACAAGCCACCACATGGCGGTTTACATATCCGGGTCTTGGGCTTTCGCCAGGCCCACCTCTATGAGCCGCCATCTTCACACTTCGTCTTCTTATGCCTACTTGGGCCTTCTTCATGTTAAGTAGTAAATAGTGTAACCCGGCCCCTCCTGGGCGGTTCACACCTCGGAGTTATATCCCCAACAGGGGCCTCCACCCATGAAGGGTCCATGAAGAAGCAACCTTGTCTATCCCACCATGGCCATCGCCCACAAAGGACTTGCCTCACTCGGGTAGATCTTCACGAAGTAGGCGATCTCCTTGCCCTTACAAACTTCTTGGTTCAACTCTACATCATGTCTGAGGCTCCCAAGCGACACATAACCAATCTAGGAGACACCACTCTCAAAAAGGTAATAGATTGTGTGTTGATGATGAACTCCTTGCTCTTGTGCTTCAAATGATAGTCTCCCCAACACTCAACTCTCTCTCACAGATTTGGCTATGGTGGAACAAGGATTTGAGTGGAAAGCAACTTGGGGAAGGCTAGAAATCAAGGTTCAAATGGTAGAAATGGAATCTCTTGATCTCAACACACGAGTAGGTGGTTCTCTCTCAGAAAATGAAGGTGGAAGTTTAGGCACATTCTGATGGCTCTCTTCAATGAGAAGAAGGGGGTGGAGGGTTATATATAGCCTCCACACAAAATCCAACCGTTGCACACTTTTGACTCATCTCGGTGGCACCGATTAGGAAACTACGGGAACAACTCGGTGGCAATGATGTGCTAGGTATTAGGGCAAATCTTGTCTCGATGGGACCGATTGCATCAACTCGGTGGGATCAAAGTGAAGCAATAAGGAAACAGAGAGTTGGCAAGCCATCTCGGTGAGACCGATTGCAATTCTCGGTGAGACCGAAATAATTGCAACAAGCAACAGAGAGTTGGCAAGGCCATCTCGGTGAGACTGAGATCCATATTGGTGTGACCGAACTATTAGGGTTTTGGCTATGGCTATGTCAAGATGAACTTGGTGGCTCTGGATAGGAAATATCGGCGGGGTCGAGTTGGGGATTAGGGTTTTGACATATTTGGATGGAGAAAGTGGCTAAGGGTTTTGGAGCAATATCACTAAGCACTTTGAGCAAGTAGACCATTAAGCAACACCTCATCCCCTTTTAATGGTATTGGCTTCCCTATGGACTCAATGTGATCTTGGCTCACTTAACAAAAATGTAGAGTCTTGAGATTTAGCCAATCCTTGTCCTTATCATTTTGAGGGATCCACATCTCTATCCCATGCCATGCCGATCATTGAACATCCTGAAATATTTATCTTGAATGGATATTAGTTCAATGATATATATGTTGTTATGAATTACCGAAACCACCTGAGGATTAGTTGCACTTTCAATCTCCCCCTTTTTGGTAATTGATGACAACATATAGATCAAAGTTTTGACAAATGATTAAATGAATGAAATACATCGTCGCTTTGAGAAGTATGTGATAAGAAAGAGCTCCCCCTAAATTTTTGCATTATTAAAATTTGCGTTTGAATGCAAATGCACAATCGATTAGGATCGTGGGCCACTTTTCATGTCACATACATCTTGGTGGAGCGCACAAAATGATATGAGTGAAATAACATGCACACATCACCAAAGACATAAGTGAACAATCATACACAAATAATGATAGGGATAAGAATTAAACACACATCAAGCATAGTATGATCAATCACACACCAAAAACATAGTATCTCACAAGCATAATGATCGAGTAGCACGAATCAAACGGACAAAGTAGCAAGAACTTGAGAAAAACCAAAGAGCAAAAGCAAGACACTCTTTCTCTCAAAGCCTAATGATCTATACAATTTCTCCCCCTTTGGCAACAAGTACCAAAAAGTTGGAAAAGGTATAGAGCTATGCGTCTCTCTAGGCATGATCCTCTGGAGCTCCTAAAGGTGACTTCTAGCTGGTGGCTCCATTGTGCATATATGGCATTGAGAGAATTGCGTCCGCAAATGCTTCTGCTGATGTCTGCTGGGCTGGTGGAGTGGAAACTGGAGGTGGTACTGTGGCCGTAGCAGCGGGTACAGAGTGAGTGGTCCTCGTGTCTACAACTGGCACGGCTAAAGATCTAGGTGCTCTGGGTACCATCGAAAACCTCTAAGTAGTAGGTCTCTCATCTCCACCGTCCTCTGCAGCAATTATGCTTGCCTCTACATCATCTCTGAGCTTCTACACGATAGTCTGAACCTTTGTGATCTTTACATCAAGATCATGAACCTTTGTCTCGACAATCCACTCTAGGCTCTTCTGGTTCTTGGAGATGTTGGACAGACTCCTCTCAATCCTCAGGGTTGCCTCCAACAGATATGTCATCAGGTCATTATTTGACTTGAGGTTGGCTATTGGACCATTAGGTGTTGTGGCATCTTGAGTTGCTCTTGCTGTTGCTGCTTCCTGGGTCTTCTTTTGAGCGTCAACAGATGTGGGGTGTGAAGGATCCATCACCACCTCATTATGTTCAAAATCGGGATGAAGGGGGACATGCTCATGATCAAGTAGATAAGTGCTTGTCCCAACTTTGGAGTTGATGAGCATCTGAGTATGTGGAGCATATCCACAAGATCTCTTCTGATCAGCAACTATCCTCTTGACTGTCTCAACAATCAAACTCATGACTTCAAACTTCTGAGGGGTGTCAAACAGATGTAGAAAATTGATAGAGTGGCAATGTATCATCTTGTCATCTCTAGACTTGGGCAAAAGAGTACGCCTCAAGATTGTGTTTGTGGTGGCCAAACCAGCTAGGAGGTGCTTCACAGTACCAAGCTTATGACTCTCAAGATATTTGGGAGGGATTTCCTTGTACATATTTGTCGTTGAGTTGTGGTCCATCCTGGGATTCCCGTGCACATCAATGTCATTCTCTGCTTCCTTAGGAGCACCAAGGAGTTCATCCCACTCAGAGATGGTTGACTGGTATTTGGAATCCTCATTCATCCATGCAATCCTCCCATCTGATAGAAATGAGTTGTGGAGTAAAATTGCATGATCATCTCATCGTTCCACTTAGTGAGCTTCTAACCAACAAAGACATCCACTCCTACAAGTCTGAAACTCTCATGAACAAGGGGGAAATAATCTTCATTTGCATCAATGTATTTCCAGCCCACCCATTTCATGTCATCGACGATGGGCTTCTTCTCAAGCAGCACAGTCTCATAGAAATCTTGTTGTTCTCTAGTGTGGAAGCGCTAATCACACGTAGTCCTCCTCCTGACAGAACAAGGATCAATCTTCATCCACTCTCTAAATCACTTATCCTTCCTGGGCATTATGTTTTGAGCTACTGGATGAGCATTTTCATGATCTGGGATCTTAGGTTTTAGCTTCCTGAGCACTAGTCGCTCATCATCCACCTCAACTTGAAGCACTGGGGACTTGTTCTTCTCAGTAGCAGAGATGTTTCTGGTGAGCTCCTCTCTCCTTCATAATAGCTGCCCTCAGGACTTGATCCCTCACTAAGATCAACATGCTGATCTAACTCATTATGGTTGTCACTTGCAATCAACATCTTGCAAATAGACCCTGTGAATAGATGGGTATGGGCAGAATAGATGAGTTATCACAAAAGGCATATAGTTTTTTGAAAATTTGAGTTCAAACTTTAGCTCTAGGTTTTCACAGAATGCATTTCGGAGCTATCGAGTTGGTCATTTCAGTGATACCGGAGCACTCATAGAACCAAATCACTCCATTTCGGTTGGATCGAGATGTGGTTCGGTGGCTCCGAGTTACTAGGGTTTAGCTGAAACTTTCGGTCTCACCGATTAGTACGTTTTGGTGGAACCGAGTTGTGCAAGTGCAATGGCCAGGGCCAAATTGGTGGGACCGAAAATTCCTATTTGGTCGGTCTCAGATGCGTTCAGCGGAAACCTAAACCTAAAAAATTTCTCAAGTCTATTCTAAGGAACTGATCCGGTGGATAGAGGCATTGCATTCGTGTCAAGATACATGGAAAAATCCTTGTGCATTGAATCGGAGAAAAGAGAAGCACGAGGAGATCGAATCTCACCCTAACTTGGTGGAGATCCTCTACGACGGCAACGGCAGAGCAGATTCCGTTGTCAGTGGCAGAGTCCTGCGGCGAAGGCACATATGAGGCAACGACGATGATCCAGAGACCAAGGAGGCGGCAGCAACGGGGCGCGGGTTCGTGACGTTTGAAGCAATTTTCAACCATACGGTCCGCTGGATATATATACCCGTATGATGTCAGTGGCACCGAGTGGAACAAATCGGTGGCACTGAGTTGTGCAACTGCATGCAGTTACAGCAAACCGGTGGCGCCGAGTTGATCTAATCGGTAGCACCGAGACTAAAACCTAGATTTCGGTTTGACCAAGTTTGAGTGTGTTGGTCTGACCGAAATACATGAAGAAGGTTTTGGTGTTCAACCCTTGTAGGATGGGTGGCTCCGAGTGCTCCTCACCCGCAGGGTCCGAAAAAGACTTGTTCAATTTTTGTGATATAGCCTGGAAAGAATTTGTGACAAGAAGAGCAGACATAGCTAGAGAAAGTTCTTAGGCATTCTTGTACATCCACTTGGCCAACAAAAACCAACACAATCAAACCAACAAATGGATGTCCTCGATTGGAGAAAATATGCAACCAACATGCTCACACAATAAAATAGATTCTAGCATCTATCAAGCAATTGGTGATGACTAGGTCATCCATATATGAGTACATTAACTTAGAAGCCAAACGAGAACATTTGACATAGGTCATACTCATCTTTTAAGCACAAGTGGGGTTACCACTTTTACATAAAGCATTAATGTGTTCACACCATTAGAGTTGCTTTAGCTCAAATTTTAGAGCAAAGCTCCCCCTAGCTGTGATATGCCCCCAAGGAGGGATGAACTAACCTTGGGTTTTATCGATGATGACTTCATGTAGATAGTGAAGATGTGGATGCTCAATGTTGATGTAGTCCATCAAGAGTTGGGAGCAATCCTTTGGAGTTTTGCACTTTCAATACCTACATGGGTTAGTCCCACAAGGAACATACAAGGATATCCATAGACATAAAGTGAATTGCACACATGATGATGTCCATGAAAGCACTAGGTTACCTTGTCCCTTGTCTTACTAACCAAAGGTTTTGTGACTCCATGAACTAGTGCAAGGTGTCAAAGTTGATTGCACAAGTCCTTGCCAAAATGAATATGAGTGAAGTATGTTGGTGGAGTCACCCTCAAGAACACTCTAGTTCTTCTTCTTTGGGATTCACATCAACTTGATGGGAATCCTTGGAGTTTTAGTTGAACTTGATGAAGTAGAGATTGACATAGTCTTGGGAACCCACTTGACCATGGCCTTAGGAGCTTCTTCAAGTGAGTCAATCTCTTCTTGAAGCTTGTCCTTGCCTTTTAGCTTGTGGTCTTGTGGTGGAAGAACATCTTGAGTATGTGTTCCCTCAAAAGAAGTGGGGTCATACTTCTCTTATTAAAGAAAAAACTTCTTCTTAGGGTATTAATGTTCTTCCCGTTCAACTCTATTGGCATTGAACTTCCATTCAAAACCAACACCTTGATTCTTCCGGTGTCTTCCTTGCTTGCGTACAAAATCCTCAAATTGCTTACTCCCGGCAAGACTCTTGTAAACACCTTTCTATATAATTCCCTTGAATAAGCTATTTTCTTGCTCAAGTGTAACTTGGCTAAGATAATCATTAGTGGAATCAAGAGATTTACTAGAAGCAACAATATTGGATTTAGCATGGTTATGGTTACTACTAGAAGAAGAATCTTTCTTGCTCTTGTTACTAGATTTTTCTTCACTACTGGAACCAGGGATTTTTGCCGTCTATCAGTTCTTTGTTGTCTGCTAGCAGACGGCAAAGAAGGTCTTTGCCATCAGCTACCAAAGTGCGGACGGCAAAGAACTGGCGGACGGCAAAGTTCTTTGCCATCTGCTGGCGTATGGCAAAGAAGTTCTTTGCCATCCATTGTCGTCTGCCAGCCGACGGCAAAGAGGTGTTGGTGGGGTCCACTAGATGCCAGTGCACTGCAGCGGTCCACCCCCCCCCCTTTGCTGTCCGCTGGTGGACGTCAAAGATTATTTGTCGTACGCTAGCAGACGGCAAAGAGAGTAGTAGTTAACGGCTCTAACGGCCCACCCCCAGCTCCTCTCTCTCTTCTCTCTATCCCTATCCCTAGATCGATCTGGCCCGACCCCGAAACCCACTGGCTGCCGCCCCGAGCCCCATCGCACCCGCCGGGCGCCCCGGACCACCACGTCGCCCCACCGCCCGTTGCAGCTCCGGACCCCGTCGTCCCGGCGACCCCCTCGCCCACCCCGCCCAGGCCGCCCGCCGCCTCGACAACCCCCTCCTCCACCCCGGCGACCCCCTGAAGCTGAGACTCTATTCTTCTTCTTCTTTCTGTTTTTTATTTAGTTTAGGTTTAGTTTAATTTAGGCTCGGTTTAGTTTAGGTTTTGTTTCTGTTTTTTAGGTTTAGGTTGAACCCAATCTACACATACTCGGGTGGGATTAGGACCTACCTTTACCTATTAGCATCTAGGTTGCATGGACGTAATAAAAGTGACAAACTCCATTAACTGATGAATATATACATCCTGATTTATATATATATATTTCTTATGTCTCCAGTAGCTAGGCAAGATGAGTGATCGTGCATGGATGTACACTGATCACACTAGTTAGAAAGACATAACCAATGAATGGTTAACAAAAACCATGGGGTTTGTGATAGCCGCATTTGCAAATGGCTAGAGGATAACCTGGTGCCCCTGTGCCGGGTGCGACAATTGACACAAGAGGACAGAGGATGAAATGGGCAAACACCGGAAGAAGAGGGTTTTTACGCCAGGTCATACCGTGTGGACATTTCATGGAGAGTCTGCCCAACGTACCAGAGCTGACGTGCTTCATCGTCGCACCAACGAGCATGGTACTGGTATGGAAGACATGGTGCAAAACTTTGATGATGCTCGAGACTTGGACGATGAGATGAAGGAATCTGCAAAGGCCTTCAACGAAATGTTGGAGTCTTCAAAACGTCCTCTCCACGAGCACACTGAGCTTTGTCAGTTGGATACCATCTCACAAATAATGGCCCTGAACGCTCAATTCAACTTGGGCACAGAATGCTACGACGCGATGATGACAGTATTTGGACGTTTTCTACCCAAAGGCCATGTACTACCTGCAAACCTGTACCAGTCAGACAAAATCCTCCGTGCTCTTAAGATGCCCTATGAGAAGATACATGCATGTGAGAAAGGATGTGCCTTATTTAGGCTTCAGTATGCGTACTTGAACGATTGTCCCATTTGCAAGTCATCCATGTATGTTGTGGTAGATAATGGTATGGGTGAGAAGACGCAGACCAAAATCCCCGTTAATGTTCTTTGGTACATGCCAATCATACCAAGACTTCAACGTCTTTTCATGGTCGAAGAGACGGCCAGACAGATGACATGGCACAAAACGAGAAAAAGAACCCAACTAGATGCAGATGGGAAGCTGATGATGGTGCACACATCGGATGGTGAAGCGTGGAAGCGGTTCAATGCATTACATGTAGCAAAAACAGAAGATCCAACGCATCCGCGAGTCGCCATTAGCACGGATGGGTTTAGTGTGTTTGGTTTGATGGCAGCCCAATACAGTTGTTGGCCCATATTTGTCATTGCACTCAATCCCCCCCCCGGGACAGATTATGCAAAGAAAGAACATTTTCCTGATGTTGATAATTCCAGGGCCCAACTATCCGGGGAAGAATATGAATGTGTACATGCAGCCGCTTAAGGACGAATTGCAAGAAGCTTGGGATAATGGGTTCAAGACATATGACGCCTTTAGCAAACATAACTTCATAATGCGTGTCTGGTACATGTACTCGATGCATGACTTGCCGGTGTTTGCGCTATTCATTGGTTGGTGTGTGCATGGAAGGTTCCCATGCCCCACATGCAAGGGAGCTCTTGAGTTTCGTTGGCTTCAGGCCGGTCGCAAGTTTTCTTGCTTCGACTTGCATAGACCGTTCCTGCTTCCTCGCCATAAGTTTAGGAAAGACAAGAAGAACTTCATCAAAGGTAGAGTTGTCAAAAACTCAGCACCGCCTGCGTTGACAGGCCAAGAGACCCTGGATCAGTTAAACGCTCTTGCCAGATCCAAAGCGTCCAGGGTATTTCAAGGGGTATAATTCAAAACACGCCTAGACGCACAAGACATGCTTGTGGGATCTGCCTTACTTCAAAGACCTCATTTGCCCACACAACATCAACGTGATGCACACTGAAAAGAATATCGCCGAGGCACTTTTTGGTACATTGTTCGGCATAGAGGGGAAGTCAAAGGATAATACAAAGGCTAGAGTCGATCTGGAGGCGCTATGTGATAGATCGTCATTTGCATAATCCGAAGCCTCGGTACAATGCTAGTGACCCTAAAAAGGGTGGATCCAACCTCAGCCTATTCAAAGGGAATCTTGCACCAGCCGGTGCTTCTAATTCCTTAACGTTGGATGTTGAAGAATGGCAGACCATTTCGTTGTATATCTTCAACAACCTAACAGAAGTGCGGCCGTACATCGAGTAAGTTCTCGGTACATTGTTTCACAACTTGTAATTCCTTTGAACTACTCTTATTCTCGGATATATTTGATACAGTCGATACATTGCCAAATTCTCGTATGGAGCAGTGATCCAAAAGGATTACGTCGAAGAGTATGAGCTTCTGGCAAAGCATGGAGGCGGCTATCCCGGTTTGATCTCTTGGTTCAAACAAACGGTAAATTCCATTAGACCATTTCATTTCTTCGTCTAATTTGTGGCCAATGAAACAATCCTTTCGTATTAAACATGTAGGCTAATTCAGAGTTTATGGATACCAAATTGAGACAAGTCGCTAATGATTTTGACTTTAAGGTCCGTTCATTTGACAAATACGACATCAACGGGTACCGCTTACGTACCTATGGCAAAGAGCTATCTATGGCCGACCCGAAGCTACAAATTGTTGTGTCTCTGCTATCAGCGAAGGAGATACCGAGTATTATGGAAGAGTTGAAGCAATTTATGAACTTCAATTCTATGGTGCAAACCCACCAAACATCATAGTCTTCAAATGTTATTGGTTCCAGCCGAAGGAGACTAGAAGGACTCCTGAACATATAGGGCTAGTGGAAATCAAACAAAGCACCCATTTGGATGTTCCTGGTGTCTATATTATGGCTCAACAGGCAACCCAAGTTTTCTATCTATCGTGGGCCTGTCAAAGTGATCCAAATCTCAATGGTTGGGATGTCGTTTATGAAGTGCCGCCACATGTTAGACCACCTCCCCCCAATGAACAGGATTATGAACCTCACATTAACCCAGACACATATGAAGGAGAATTCTTCCAAGAAACACGTCTTTCCAAAAAACGCTTCAAGAAACCTCTACTTCACACCAGAACATTGAAGTAGACAGCGATAGTGAAACCAACACCATTGAGCCTGAACAAGAAGAGCCTGACCAAGAAGAGGTTATTGCTGCGGCTGACTTGTCAATGCTTGACTGATTACGTAAAGGTGGCCTTCCACATGTTGATGCCGCTGAACCCGATGAGCACTTCATTGATGATAGTGATGATGATGATGCATTTATTGAACCCGACGATAAAGAATATTATTAGGTATTCAATTTTTTATGTTGTACTTGATTTATATAGTTACTTATATGATTGTATGATTTATATAGTTACTTGTATAATTTTCTTACTTTGTATGATTGTTTGTTATACATAGTGCCATGGTCTTGATATCCGTCCCCGTCGGCCCTCGCTCGGTTTATGATTCGGATGTGGTATATTCTCTTTTATAACTATTTGTTGCATTTCACATTTATGACAATTATGGCCATCAAATTGACATATAAATATTTTAATCTAGGAGGTATGTGAACCGGAAATTGCAACCGACCCTCTTGTCGAGAAGTTAAATTTAGTTGAAAAAGAAAATGAGTATTTGAAAGAAAAAATTAAAATAATTGAAGAAGAGAAGATGGAATTGGAGTTGTATGTTGCCGATGTCGTTGATGATCACAAGATGAAGATGAATGCAATGCGCTTGAAGATGGATGCAGTGCGCTTGAAGATTAAGAACATTAGAAAAGATGCCATTGATAAAGAGGCTTGGTATCATTATGCCGTTGGATCAATTGTTACCTTAGTTGCGATCTTCATCGCATTTGTTGTGATGAGGGTAAATTTTCTATAGTGTTTTGCTTAATAAATGCATACTTAGCTTATTTTTTTCTCCTAAATGGCATAATTACCTAAGTTAGATAAAAAATGAGCTATACTTACGTAAGTTGGCTCAAAAATGGCATCATCACCTAGGTTAGCACAAAAATGACCTATACTTACCTTATTTTCCTCCAAATTGACATAGTAAGCTAAGTTGGCTAAAAATGGCATAATTACGTATGTTAGCTCTAAAATGACACGAATAAGGAATAACAAGAAGAAAAAGAATAAAGAGGAGAATAAGAAAGAATAGAAGAAGAAAGATAAGAAAAAGAAAGAATAAAATAATAATGAGAATGAGGAGGAAAGGGATAAAAAGATAGAAGAGAAGAAGAAAGATGAGAAAAGAAGAAGAAGACGAATTATATATTCTTCTTCTTCTTTCTTCTTCTAGTCTTCTTTTTCTTCTTATTCTTGTTCTTCTTCTTCTTCTTCTTCTTCTTCTTCTTGTTCTTCTTCTTCTACTACTTCTACTTCTTCTAGTCTTCTTCTTCTTCTTCTTCTTCTAGTATTCTTCTTCTCGTCTTCTTCTTCTAACTTTCGTACTCCCATTTTCGCAGGTTTGATTCACTTCATGGAAACAACATTGATGGACTGCTAGTGATTAGTTCTTGTTTTCATTTGTATTGATGAACAATGTGAAACTATGTATGTAAATATGGATGAACTCCATGAAACTATGTATGCATTGGATCTTTTAATACCCTATGTCTTCTGTTGCATTGATGGGACTGCTAGATGTTTGATACATGGGCTATGTTTGATCTTGAAACTATATAAATCATATATATCTTTTGAAAATGCAGGGATATAACAAAAAACAAAAAAACAGCAACAATAAAGGCACTTTGCTGTCTGCTGGCGGACGGCAAAGAGGTTTGCCGTCCACCAGCAGACGGCAAAGCTGCCACGTGGTGCAACCTGGGGCACACTGGGCTGTCCTATTTGGTTGCTTTGTTGTCTACTGGCAGACGACAAAGATGCAAAGGTCTTTGCCGTCCACTAGCAGATGACAAAGATAGAAAGGTCTTTGCCGTCTACCAGTAGACGGCATACCAGGCCACATGGCAACTGCCTGAGGCACCTGGGGCTGGTCTTTGACGTCTACCAGGGGATGACAAAGCACACCGTTAACCCCTTAACAGACCTAACCCTACCGTCTGCCGTCTAGGCTCTTTGCCGTCTGCTGGCGGACGGCAAAGAGCTTTGCCTCTTTGTCGTCCGCCTGCAGACGGCAATGTGACCTTTGTCGTAGTTCGTTCAGCCAGATGTGTTGCCGTCTGCTGGCTGACGGCAAAGGCCTTTGTTGTCCGCCATGCATGCCTTTGCCATCAGCCATGGCTGATGGCAAAGTACCTAATTCCTGTAGTGCTTGTGGCATATAAGTAGACAAGAGGAGATGTTTGGCAATGTAAGAAGAAATCTTCTTTCTAAGATCATCATTGATGGCTTTTAGGAACTCATACTCTTGCTCTAAATTTAGCTTCTCGAAGCGTAGCTTCTCATAAGTCCTTAGGAGCTCTCTATGATCTCTTGAGTTGTTTCATGAGCTAACTTAAGAGTGTTTAGTTCTTTAGTTAGACGCTCAATTTCCTTCTTATCATTGTCATTCGTTTCATCTTGATTAGCATGATTACTAGCGAGTTCATTATAGTTCACATCACTAGTTTTATCAACAAGTAAATCATCATCACCAGCAAATCATCTTCATCACTACCAAAATTAACATACTCGGGTGTGATATCTTGGGGCCTTTAGCCATGAAGCATCTTCCAATTCTTTCATTTTGTGAGTCAAATATGTCGTGGGAGTTAGATTACACTAGAGCAAGACCGGCAACACCTTCATCTTGAGTATATTCGGAGTCGGAGTGATAGCTTCTCGTGGAGTAGTTTTCAGAGTCAGAACCGGAGACCCATTCACCAACATGAGCTTGATGTCTTTGTCTTGTGTAGATCTTTGATGACTTGTCCTTCCTTTCTGAATCCTTGCTTCTTTGAGAGGGTCTTCATTCATAATGATCATCTTTACTCCTTCTCTCTCTCAGAGGTGATTCATATCTTCTACTTCTCCTTTTTGGTGAGTCTTCTTTTTTTTGTAGGGAGCCGTACACTCATTGTAGTAGTGTTCGGGTCTTCCACAATTGTAGCAATTACAATCATGACTAGAAGATCTTTTGTCATTGTAGGACCTTGACTTTGAGATTCTCTCTTTGCTTCTACTCTTGTAGAACTTGTTGAAGTTCTTCACCATTAAGCTCAATTCTTCATTGGAGACTAGCTTTTCACTTGATGTTGTAGGAGCATCACATGAAGCTTTGTAAGCACCACTTGACTTGTTGTGGAGCTCTTCTTTATCCTTGAGTGACATCCCGTGAGCAATGATTCTACCAATGACTTCCGTGGGCTTGAGATATTTGTAATCAGGCATCATTTGGATCAATGTGCACACGGTATCATATTCGCCATCCAAAGCTCTAAGGATCTTCATGATGATGAATTTATCGGTCATCTCTTCACTTCCAAATCCGGCAATCTCATTTGTGATGAAAGCAAGCCTAGAGTACATTTCGGCGACTCCTTCGCCATCCTTCATCTTGAACTTGTCAAGTTGAATTTTAAGCACATCCAACTTGGATTCCTTGACGGACTCGGTACCTTCGTGCATATCAACGAAAGTATTCCAAATTTCCTTTGCATTCTCAAGGCGGCTAATTTTGTTGAATTCTTCGGGGCATAATCCATTGAAGAGAATATCACAAGCTTGAGCATTGTATTGCAACATTTTCAATTCTTCCATGGTCGCTTTACGATCCGGTTCTCTACCATCCTCAAATAATTCACCTTGCAAGCCAACACAAACAACAACCCAAGCAGTGGGGTTATGACCAAGAATATGCATTTTCATCTTATGCTTCCAACTAGCAAAATTTGTACCATCAAAATAAGGACCTCTATGGTGATAGTTACCCTCGCTAGATGCCATACTCTCCTAGGTTGTGAAACCAAGGCTATGATGACCAAAGCTATGGAAATCAAGGCTAATGGAGACCAAAGCTCCGATACCACCTGTAGGATCGAAAGTATGTCTAGAGGGGGTGATTAGACTACTTGACCAAATAAAAATCTTTCCTCTTCCCAATTTTAGTTGTGGGCAGATTTTAGCAATTACGACAAGTCAAGAAATCAACCTACACATGCAATTCTAAGAGTATAGCAGTGTTGCAGCAGAATGTAAAAGATTGCATATGAAGGTAAAGGGAAGGGTTTGGAGAAGGCAAACACAATGGAGACATGGAGATTTTTGGCATGGTTCTGATAGGTGGTGCTATCGTACATCCACGTTGATGGAGACTTCAACCCACGAAGGGTAAGGGCTGCGTGAGTCCACAGAGGGCTCCACCGATGAAGGGTCCACGAGGAAGCAACCTTGTCTATCCCACCATGGCCATCACCCACGAAGGACTTGCCTCACTCGGGTAGATCTTCACGAGGTATGTGCTCTCCTTACCCTTACAAACTTCTTGGTTCAACTCCGTCATGTCGGAGGCTCCCAAGTGATACCTAACCAATCTAGGAGACACCACTCTCCAAAAGGTAATAGATGGTGTGTTGATGATGAACTCCTTGCTCTTGTGCTTCAAGTGATAGTCTCCCCAACACTCAACTCTCTCTCGGATTTGGCTATGGTGGAACAAGGATTTGAGTGGAAAGCAACTTGGGGAAGGCTAGAAATCAGGGTTCAAATGGTAGAAATGGAATCTCTTGATCTCACCACATGAGTGGGTGGTTCTCTCTCAGAAAATGAATGGTGGAAGTATAGGCACATTCTGATGGCTCTCTTTAATGAGAAGAAGGGGTGGAGGGGTATATATAGCCTCCACACAAAATCCAACCATTACACACTTTTGACTCATCTCGGCGGCACCGATTAGGAAACTCGGTGGCACCGATCTGTTCAAAAATATGAACGTTAGGAATCTCGGTGGGACCGACGGGAACAACTCGGTGGGATTGTGGAGCCGATTGCAAAAACTTGGTGGGACCGAGATCCATATCGGTGTGACCGAACTGTTAGGGTTTTGGCTGTGGCTATGTCAAGATGAACTCGGTGGCTCCGGATAGGAAATATTGGTGGGGTCGAGTTGGGTATTAGGGTTTTGACATATTTGGATGGAGAAAGTGGCTGAAGGTTTTGGAGCAATATCACTAAGCACTTTGAGCAAGTAGACCATTAAGCAACACCTCATCGCCTTCTAATAGTATTGGCTTTCCTAGGGACTCAATGTAATCTTTGATTACTTAAACAGAAATTTAGAGTCTTGAGCTTTTGCCAATCCTTATCCTTAGCATTTTGAGGGGTCCACATCTCTATCTCATGCCATGACAATCATTGAACATCCTGAAATATTTATCTTGAATGGATATTAGTTAATGAGATATATGTTGTTATGAATTACCAAAACCACCCGGGGATTAGTTACACTTTCAGTGCCATACAATGAATCGCCCGCCGACAAACCAGTTTAGTATATACGAAGGGATGAGGCATATCGTCGCCATTGCCATGGATTCGTAAGGCGGTGGTGCTTCTCGTCCTCGTCCACACTGGGATACCTTGGATGCGATCCTCTGGGAGGAATCATAAGTCGCTCAAACATCCTCACATGCGCAAGACTCAACGATACTTGCACCAGATATTTTAAGATTGTGCGTAAGTACGCGTGGGAGAAGGTCTGGCATGCATCCTCGAGGACGACGATGTTTCTTGGTGGGGTCTCTCTAGCGTGGCGTGGTTTTAGTTGCAAATTGACGACCTTGAGATGCCGGTGTTGAGGGGCACTCGGGTGGCTGCGGGTGCGCCGCTGTGACCCGGTTGGGTCAATTTTTTTTACCGGGCAGACGTTGCCGAGTGGATGTAGGGCCGGGGTCCGGCTCTAAAACTTCAGTGAACACATGTTAATCAACGCTCAGAGGCCTAAAAGTATGCCGCTTATCGACATTGTACGTTAATAATAAATACCAACTTAAATTCCTATATACTGGTAATTTTCTCGAAAAACTACAATAGTAACTAGTACTAGTAGATGCTCATAACTAATTGAACAAATGTACGGGTGACACACACACACACACACACACACACACACACTAAATACTAGTACTACTAGTTCTCACACGCTGGCCAGACATAATCGTTCGTTGTGTCATTCTTGCCGGGGGCACCCCATCATGGTTGGATCTCTGCCCAGCTCTTCTCAGCATAATGGTAGCTACTGTCGCGATCCTGGCAGGTGGAGGCATCGGGGCATGATGGCCAGATGTCGCCGTTCTCCTTCCCGGCCTTGTCGGCGACACCCGACCATGCTTGGATCTCCGCCGAGCTCTCCTCGGCAGCCCGTACGTCCTCTTCTTTCTTGTGGCGGCGGGACTCTCTTTTCTTGAGTGCTTTCTACCTTTTCGCTCCCTCTATGCGGCTTTGGCCGCCTATTTTTGTACAGCCAATTTGGCCTTGGCAGCTTCAAAGTCCGCCCATGTAGGTGTGAGGTCGCGAACGGTGATGAACTCGGCACGGCGGGATGCCATCAATTCCTTACCATTTTGTGTTTGGTCATGGGCGGCAAGGAACTCTACATGGCAGGATGCCATCGCTTCCTTACCGGTTAGTGTGCGGCATGGTGGCATAAACGACGCTTGGAGAGAGCTCTGGGATGGAGTGGTCGTACAACCGTATAGTGCATTGGTTTGTCAAACGCTCAAGGATAGATGACAAAGGAAATTTGGATTCCCCTTCAATCCTGGTCATTTATTATTGCGTTGGCCCTATTGTGGGTTGCTTTTTGATTGGCCGCCACCCCAACCACGCGGATCGCGGTGTGCACCGTGATCGAACGGCATTCCACGTCCCTATCATCACACCCGTGTAGCTGTATGAGCATGGTTAATAATATAGCTAGTTGCTGGCTATAACTAGTTGCCATGTCATCTATAGCCAATGTAATAGCCAACACGTATAATATTTGGCTTTAACAAAGTACTAGTACTTTGACAACAGATGGTCCACCTTTCACTCTCACAACCCTTCTTGGAGCTTGTGCTATAGCCAGCTTTGAATATGGTAAATGAACCAGGAAAAGTGCCAAATTTGAACATGGTGCTTTTTAGGGTGTATGTTGATCATAGAAAAAAAAGTCAAGTGCCACATTAATTGAGTACTTTTGCAAACTACAAAAACAATATACCACCACACCGGCATCTGACCGCCCTGGCCCATCGAAACCCCTCCCCTCGCTCATGCGCGCTTCCCACATGAAATGGTCGGCGTTGCTCCAGTACATCAATGCCGCATTCACGCGCGCCGAATGAGACCTCTTAGTGGCGCCGGTATTGCAGCAGTGCGACAGCCGAGAGAGCACCACCCGCGCGGCACCCCGGTGCAACCGACTGCTCCGCGTTAACAACAACACGGCCACCGTCCATCCGCCGCCCACATTAATGGCACGTGGCTGCCGACGAACCTACTCCGGCGCCAGCCAGCCGTCCGTCTGCCGTTGCTCATTGCCATTCGCCCGCTATATTAACTTCAGCCCCGGCCATAGCTACAGACCCGTAGTCATTCTCCTCCGGTTTCTTCCTTCTGTCAGCACCACTCCAACCATGGCCTCCTCACACTCCAAAGCTCTCTGGGACGTACAATCACCGGAGCAGACGAAGGACATCACCGGCTCTGCTCTGGGCGTGCTCCAAAGCTATCTTGGACGTACTGTCGCAGGAGCAGATGAAGGACATCACAGGCTCCCACCCCCCCACCCCGGTCGCCCTCCGGCGCCATGACCACAAAGCCGGCACATGTGTGTGGGCGCAGCCGGTAGTGAGGAAGAGTAGTGCATGACAGGTCACCGTCGCTCTGGTCCTGGGAAGGACACCGCTCCTCCCATCCGTCGACGCCAAGCTTGGTGGGATAAACATCAGCGGCCGATTAGCCGCTTGATGGCGACGTGGAGGCGGAAATCTTCAAAACCTTGTGCTCCGGAGGAGGAGGTTATAGAGGCGGATCCGGACAGAGCCGAGGCGGATGGGGAGGAGGCGAAGGCAATAGCCGGAGCGTCGATTTTCAAGGCTCATGGACGGACATGGCGGTAGGGCGTCGGCGATCATTTAGATTAGGTTTAGAGTAGGTTTTGTTAAGATTAAACTATAATCTATAACTAGGGAAATCTCCCCTTGCCCGACGGACGAGCGGTTGCGCCCGCATGTACGCCTGTGTCCGTCGCAACCGTCGCATCTCCCTGGAATCGATGCCTCCTCTGGATCATCGTGTCTCTCCAGGAGATATATAAGCCCCCTGTAACCATCGACAGAATACAAAGATTTGATTTTCTCAAGCAAGTTTTAGTACGGTTTGTGCGAAAAATGTAATGAATTTTGTCCGGTTTATAGGAAAAGTTTTTGAAATGTAAAAAATCCATCCGGTTAATATGAAATTTGCTTTGTTTACACGAATTTCATTCGGTCAGTTCATATAGTTGTCGAAAGGTATGCAGGCAGCATTGGATGGCATCCTCTGGCATCAGTGTCCGCGGACAGATGCCGGTGTAAATTTGTGGGTCAGCATGGAGATGTCCTAACCATGATGCTATAATCCCTAACAGTGCTCAATTATTTTGCAAGGAACAATTATCCCTCAATCAAAATCAGATGCACCGTTTTCGCACTCCTCTCTCGTAAAAGTGGAGACGCTTGCTTACGTAAAAATGGAACAAGTGGAGATGCTCTACCACGCTATTCGTCAATCAGTAGGAGGCGTGGTGAGAAATCTTCAAGTCATCACCTTATTTCAAAAACTCTTCAAGTCATCAAGTCAAGAAACAAAAATCTTCAAGTCATCAAGTCAAGTTAACAAAATATTCAATCCATCGGACGAATGAACCATATCATGACTTAGTTCAATCCGCTTCTTCAAGAAAATTACCTCACCAGTAGTATTGCTACCACACGCGAAGACGGGATGGCACTGCAGCATGTCATATCATTCAAACCCACTAGGACAAACTAGCCCACCTAACGCGCGGAAAAGCCCCACCTTCGTCATTTTGTTCTAGATTTTTATCGATCGATCGCACGAACAAGCGAAAGAAAAGAGTACAAAATGTTACACTCTGCAAGTTCAAAAGGAAAAGGCGGCACACTTAAAGCATGTCTATCGCGTCCCCGTTGCCCCCCCCATAGTCGGTCTGGCACGCTTCTCACCAAAGGGGACACACGCTGTTTTGCATTTTCACTGATGTCACAGCCCTAGTGAAGCCCTTGCCTGACTCTGCATAAGCATCCATGCATCATGTCTAAATTCAAATGAAATTTTGAAGTGGGGATGTTCAAACCATAGCAGATAATAATTTTAACTAGGTTCAATTCAAATATTTTCATTGGACCCAAAATGCCCTCCAAAAATGTTCATTATTTCTGGGAAAAGGTTAAAACCTTAATCAGAGGTCATGCACATTTTCCAATGCATTTATGGTTTTTGAATTAATTCATAATTGTATTTGAGTTGGAGCAAATAAATTCTATAAATATTTTTATTGCTCCAATAATCCTGGAATATTTTGTGGAGCTCTAGGATAAACCTTAATGCATCCACAATAATTTCCAGAGAGCTGCAAAAATAATTTGGTTAAGAAACCAAATTAAAACAAAACTGCAAAATAGAAAACAGAAACATAAATAAAAAGAGAGGAGAGAAACCTACCCGGCCCAGCTCCTCTAGCCACTTACCTGGCGCCACCAACCGGCCCAGCACGGCCCAGCCCACCGCCGCTTCCCCCCCCCTGTCGTCTTCCTCCCTCGCCAGAAGGACAGAGGCGTGTCGCCGCGCGCGCGCTCGCCCCTGGCCACCTCCTGCTTCCACCGCGATGCCACGGCCCTTCTAGCATCGCCACGTGACCCTCCTCGGTCCCCTTCACCTCTCCCTCTCTCTCCCTCGAGCGCCCTCCCTGCTCTGTCTCTCTCGCGCGCATCCGTCCGAACGCGCCCGTCGCACCGACGCCGTTCGCCGCGGCCACAGCCACCGCCTCGCCTCCCCGACGCCTCCCAAAGCTCCGCCTCGACCTACTCTTCCTCCCCACCGCTCCAAGCAACACCAGGAGCCCTGCAGTGACGCCATCGCCGCCGTCTTCACCGACGGGCACCGAAGATCGCCGGCCCGATTCTCTGTCTCCAGGTCGCCCCCGAGCCCACTGAGACGCGCTCTGCAACCACAGTGAGCTCATGGAACGACTCCCCCTCCTCTCCTGCTCGCGTTCTTGCTCTACCTCCGTTCCCCACCTCCGCCGAAGCTCGCCGCCGCCACGGCCGACGAGCTCCATGCTCCTGAGCTCGTCCGCTCGCCCGAGCATCACCAGCGTGCTCGCCGCGCTCCTGTGAACCTGCAGCACCCACGGGTTCGCCCTGTTGTGCACCGTAGCGCCGTTTCCGCCAACGCCCGAGGTCCGGCAGCCGCTGAGCTCGACGCCGGCGAGGATTACGGCCACCCCAGCTCGCCCCGTTTGCACCGTTGGATGCGCGGGATCGCCAGCTTTCCGTAGAGCCCAACGGCGCCTCGATTGGTTCCCTGTATCGCAATCCCGAGCCGCCCCGCCGTTTCTGTCGTCGCCGGCGACAAGTCGCCGGTAGGTTTGACCTGATCGGCCCGGGGTTTGACCTCCCCTGACGTGTGGGCCCAGGCGCCTGCTTAATTAGTGTTAGGCCAGTTAGTGTTAATTAACTTAGCTAATTAGATGAGCCACTAACATGCGTGCCCCGCCCGGCTAACCAAGTTAGTTAGGGTTAATTTTAATTAGGTTAGTTAGTCCAGACGCTGACACGCAAGGCCCACAGGTCAGTCTGACCTGGACGGCGCCCATTGACCTGCTGACGTCACTATGAGGTCATGCTGACGCAATAATTCCTTTCTGGAATTTAAATAAATCTTAAATGATTTATTATTTTCAGAAAATACCCAAAACTTCTAAAAATCATATAAAATCAACCGTAACTCCAAATGAAATGAATTATATATGAAAAATGATCAGAAAAATCCAATCTATCCATCTGTACCACATGCATGTTAGAACAACTTATAGCTGCTGTTTAGCACAAAACAATTAAATGGCATTTAATCTCTCACATATGGAGTTTGAATTTGAACCTAGTGTTCAAACCAACCCCATTTAACTTGTTGCTAGATGCATTAGCCCAAAACACATTCATATTGCCATGTCATAGCATGCATCATATTGTGCATTGCATTGATCGTGTTTCTTCTGTGTTTGCCGGTGTTGTTCCCCCTCGGTAGACGTTGTACCGATGATGTGATCGTTGACACTGATGAAGACTCAATGTTATCTTCAGAAGTGCCAGGCAAGCAAAACCCCCTTGTTCATTCCGATACAATCCTACTCTCTCGCCCTGCTCTCTTTTACTGCATTAGAACAACAACGAGTCATTTGCTACTTGCTGCGGTAGCTGAACCCCTTTATCCTCTGCATGACCTGTCATTGCCACAGTAAATAGATGAAACCCACTAGTATGAGTAGGAGTTGTTTGAGCCCTGTTGTGCCTACTCATTCATGTTTGTTTGTCATGCCTGCTACTGCTTAGAGTTGAGTCAGGTCTGATTCATCGGGAATGAATCAGAGGTGTGTGAACATGTCCTACTGTGTGTGAGCTAAGTGTGTGAACATGATTTGGTAAAAGGTATCGGTGAGAGGCCATGTAGGAGTACATGGTGGGTTGTTTCATTGAAGCCGACCTTAAGCACTGAGATCTGTATGTGTGATTTAAGAATCAGCTACTACCATGCATTGGGCCCGAAACCAATGGACCCTCTCGGCTTCTTATTCACCCTAGTTCTCTGTCCAGGAGTTGCAAGTAGTTTCTGGTGTTTGTAGCCTACTGGAGGCCGTGGACAGCGCTGACCGTAGGGGTGGGCTGTGATGCGGTAGGTACGTGGCACGGTGTACCGGATATCCGTTAGGTATCTCAGGAACCCTGTACACATCGTTCGGGGCCGTATGGGAAACCTCTGCCGGACTCCCAGCGGATGGAACCTGGATAGGCGATAAACCTGGATTAGAGACTTAGGTGATTAGGTAGGTTGTGGCCGACACCCACGTTGGGCTTCCGCTTGAAGGTTGCCGAGTACATGTCGTGTAAACGGCGGTAAGTGGTGAGAGCGTGTATGAAGAAGTACACCCCTGCAGGGTTAACCTAATCTATTCGAATAGCCGCGTCCGCGGTGAAGGACTACTTGGTTGCCTATACAGTTCATAGACAAGTGAAAGTGGATACTTTAAAATGCGCAAGATAAGCGTGAGTGCTATGGATGGCGCTCTCGTAGGGAGACGGGAGTGGATCCATAGTGGTGTATTGGTTGGTGAATATGTGGACTCGTGTGCGCCACCTCAAAAGAGTTACTTGCAGTCGTAGTTCAGGATAGCCACCGAGTCAAAGCTGGCTTGCTACAGTTAAACCCCCGCCATCCCTTTGTTGATAATGATGCATATGTAGTTAGTTCTGATGTAAGTCTTGCTGGGTACATTTGTACTCACGTTTGCCTATTTTATGTTTTTGCAGAGAGACTTCGGTCTCGCTAGTAGTTCCGCGTGGACTTCGATGTTTAGCTTGATACCTCAGCTACGATCTTGTGCCCTCGGCAGGATCTGGTAGATAGTCCGGCTTCTCAGCCTTTTTCATTTATAGATGTCTGTACTCAGACATGATAGCTTCCGCTTGTGCTTTGACTTGTATGCTCTGAATGTTGGGTCATGAGACCCTGTTTGTAATATCTCGCTCCTCGGAGCCTAATGAATAAATACTTGAGTTGTAGAGTCATGTTGTGATGCCATGTTGTATTTGCACATATCGAGCATATTGTGTGTATGTTATTGAAATGCTTGGTATGTGTGGGATCTGACTATCTAGTTGTTTATCTTAGTAGCCTCTCTTACCGGGAAATGTCTCCTAGTGTTTCCACCGAGCCATGGTAGCCTGCTACTGCTCCGGAACACTTAGGCTGGCCGGCATGTGTCCTTCTTCGTTCCTGTGTCTGTCCCTTCGGGGAAATGTCACGCGATGAATACCGGAGTCCTGTTAGCCCGCTACAGCCCGGTTCACCGGAGTCCTGCTAGCCCAGTGCTACAGCCTGGATTCACTCGCTGATGACCGACACGTTCGATGCTGGGTCATGGATGCCTGTCCCTGTAAGTCTGTGCCACTTTGGGTTTACGACTAGTCATGTCAGCCCGGGCTCCTTATCATATGGATGCTAGCGACATCATCATATACGTGAGCCAAAAGGTGCAAACGGTCCCGGGCAAAGGTAAGGAGACACCCGTGGAATACCGTGCGTGAGGCCGCAAGGTGATATGAGGTGTTATAGGCTAGATCGATGTGACATTGAGTCGGGGTCCTGACAGCGTTGGTATCAGAGCTTGACTGCCTGTAGGATTACCAAGCCAAACTGGTCGAAGTTGAGTCTAGAAATTCTTTAGTTATATAAGGGAATTGATTGTGGGATGGAACGTAAGGCTCTTTTTACTCCTTATACCTTATGCCCTTCTGATCTGAGTCATCTTATCTTTCCTACGGGGTTAAGGAACTAGGCTTTCTCTTCTTTCTATCAGGATCACGTGTTACTAATCCGTAGACTTATAAGATTGTTGGATTTAAGCTTGAGTTCAGCTCCTACGACTTCTGTATGTTAACTGTTGATCTCGAAACCTTGGTATTGTGCTTCTGAGTGGCTATGCCACCATTTCTGTAGTATGTCTCCAAACTTTTGAGCATTTACAGCCGTTATGCTGTCCGAGTCATCCCAGGTTTCCAAAATAGTCTGAAGCATTTGCAAAATCCCTTCCTTTTGTTTCGATGTTCCTTTGGGCCAGATTAACCACACTAATCGGTGAGTTGAGGTAATTTATTGCCTTGACATATGTGTTGTAGCTATTATTATGACCCTAGGTGTTTTAGGGAGTCACCTAGTAATCTAGCAATGTTTAGTGCTCCCAGTGTGAAGATTCTGGCCTTTATTCTCGAAAGCATCTCGTGATGCTACTTAGGAGTAGGTATTCTATTCCTGGGTTCTTGAACCGAGATTCACTCTACTTACTTCATGTTGATAGTGTTTGCTAGTTCCTTTAGGATATTAGTAACTTTGCGATAGTCCTCGAGGTCCGTGGTATTTCCTTCTTCCAAATACCATGAACCATTCTTGGCAGGAGTTCTTTTGAACCAAAAGATCACAACCAGAGTGCTCTTGATGAGTTCTCCATTCCACATTGTGAATCTGCATGTCCTTCCTTTTCAGCATGGGTTATCCGGAAGAAATATGCTGAATTTGTTCGGCATACTAATCCATGTATCCACAACTCAGAAAATTGTATGTTCCATTGAGTTGTCCCTCTTTAGTTGTATTCCAGTCTTCATCTATCCGTTGATAGTCAAGAGTAATTGTGCATTCGTGTTATCGATGCTTATTATTCTTGTGGTCCGTCGAGCCATTCTATTCTGGAATGACTAGGAGAAACAAACTCCAGACCTCATCCATATCCAGGATCGGGTCAAAGAAGTTGTGCTCCGCAGATCAAATTGCTAATCCAGCTTTTGTTCTGCTCCACCTTGGAGTATTACCATCTTTATATCGGGATTGTTATAGGAATTGCACACCATCCTATGAACTCTTGGTACAGTGATACTTCTTGCCATCATTGTTCATTCCTCGGTTCCTGTGTTATTGTAACCGGAATGCCGACAAGTGAATCGTGGTGTGTGAAATCAATACTGCTAGCAACTCCGTTGCTTGGTAGTTAAATGGACAACAACCTCATTCTTAGCGTGCTGATTATTGAGTCATCATTCTAAGATTGATCGTGCTACCTAGTCTTTATTTCTGGTGCACCCTTTGATCAATAAGTTGGGATTGTGTCAATACCTTGCTCTGTTGATCATATCATCTTGCCCTGAAAAGCAAGGTCGTTCTCGAGCTTAATAACATATTGGTGGTTCGTGATTTTCCGAAGATCTTCTCGGAAGTATTATCAGGTTGTCACCTGACCGCTATGTTGAGTTCGTGCTCAAGTTGGTTCCTTGTAAACCACCCCTTCTCCAAGAGTCTGTGTTGGGTACCCCTGAGCGGTTTGGTCAAGCTAAACAACAACTTGGAGAGTTGGAAGATGGAAGCTTGTCCGACTTAGTTCATTTTAAGGGATGTCTTGTATGTGTGTTGAAGAAAGATGATATCCTCATCAATTGATCCTCGAGACCAGTTGTTGGAGCTACTGTCTTGCCAAGACTTTGATTTGAGTGTGGGCTATTCTCAAATCAAATCAGAACCAACGATGTTCGTAATGTTGTCTTACTCGTGGATTTTCCCTCGAGCATACACCATTATGTCTTTTGGGTCTGACCAATACTATCACCTTGTTCACATAGTTATGGAATTCCATCTCCATGGGAACCTGGATGAATTGTTGTTGAGCCCATTGACAACATCCTTATCTCCTCCATGATTTTGCTGAACATTAAGCTAGTACTGGAAACTTTTGTAAGCATTATCTTCGTGTTTCGTTCATGAAGAATATGCTTGGATAAAAGAAGTGACTTCCTCTGATTCACGTGCATTTGGTGCAAGTTGTCGCCGTGAGTTCGAGAAAGATTGTTTTTGTTTTCTTTGGAATCATCCCAAGTCAGTCATGCATGTGCGAAGTATTCTATGGTCTGATAGACTGATCATCTTCATTCTATACGTATCCCTAGTACACCAAGCCACTGATTGATTTGTTCAAGGAGAAGAAGCTCCTTCTTAAGAGTATACCTTATGCAAGGACTTTGATATCCCCGATGATGGTTCCCCACCGGAACTCGGTAGTGTTTTATTGTAAGACTACCATGTGATCATGTTTGTCTGGGACAACGTGTTCACATGTTTGTAGCAGAACCAGGTCATGTTTTGGAGCTTACTATTGTAGTTCATTCCCCGAGAATCTCGCAACGTCATCTCGTCGATTTGTGTTGCAAACTTTCATTTTTCTTTCTAGATTCGATGAGTCTGGAATATCCTGACACCAGCCAGATCTCAATCTCAGGCAGATATGATGGTTGGAACATTTCCCAAGAACTATAATATTGGTCTCTCGATAACCGGTAAAGTGGATGTCGTGGCCAACACACCCAGCCGGAAGACCTATTATTGTAGTATCTTGATTGAGGAAGTTGGCCACCTCCCCATAAGGACTTCGTAGGATTTACTCCTTAGATGTTCCTTATGGATTTCTTTTGTGTTTCCAAAGTACGACCTTTACTTGATGTTCTAGATACCAGACCATTTCAAGGAATGGGATACGCTAGTACATCAAGGAGAACATTAGAAGCGGAGTGCTAAATGTCTCTCGGTCGATCATCCAGATTTCGTCCCCTTGGCCTCGCTAAGGTGAAATCTGAGAAAGTGTTATCCTCCTTTGCATCTGCATCGTTCATCGCTAGTCATCATGGTAGTATGATGTGTTGTCAGCACCCTTGACATGGATGTTGGTAAAACCTTGATGATTATGGAAATGCTCAAGTTCTTGAGAGCACGCTCAGGCACTAGGTTCTGATGTTATCGTTAACTGGAATGTGCCTCCGTTCTCTCAGTTGTTCGATAGCCATCCAATTGGTGGAATCACCTTTGCCGATGAACCTTCTTCCCAGTTACCAGAATCATTCCCAACATTTGCATTTTGTTCCCAGCCTACACCTCAGTAGCTGTTGTTCAGGATCATCTTCAAAAGTGGACTTACCATGGGTCCCATCCATTTCCGATGATAAGCAAAAATCATCCATTGCGTTGTCTTCAACAAGATAGTCCACATCATCCATTCTAGTCTGGGTATGCCATTCCTGCCCCCCCCCCCGCAAATCGATTGTTGGTGATTTGCCTTAGGCTGGTATAAAGAGTTTCAATGATCCTTGAATCAAAGGTAATTCTTTTTGCCACTTAAGGGGATATCTCTATGAATCACCCTCCTCCAAGATGTCTCAGTATGGTATCATGGCAACGCAACTCCTCGCTACGTTGACAACCGTTCACCACCTTCTTAAGCGTGAAAATTGTTGTCTACCTAGTGAACCTTCGTCATCTACTACACCCATTCCTATGGATGTGTGCTTCACGTCTCAGCTCGTGAGATGTTTCTATGTCTTATTCCGTGAGTTAATCCTGAGTTGTTCGATCTTCGAAAAGATCAATCCTTCTAGAGATCCTTTTTCTCTCGTTGTCATGTTGGTAGGAGTTCCTGGAGCAAGACATCAATATAATGATGGTGGTCGAATCAATGTTCTTATGAAGTGCACCCTGGATCATGAAGATTGTGTTAGTTTGCATTCCCCTTTCATCTTACCCTACGCTTGAATCTCGGGACGAGATTTTTGTTTAGTGGGGATGAGTTGTCACAGCCCTAGCTAAGCCCTTGCCTGACTCTGCATAAGCATCCATGCATCATGTCTAAATTCAAATGAAATTTTGAAGTGGGGATGTTCAAACCCTAGCAGATAATAATTTTAACTAGGTTCAATTCAAATATTTTCATTGGACCCAAAATGCCCTCCAAAAATGTTCATTATTTCTGGGAAAAGGTTAAAACCTTAATCAGAGGTCATGCACATTTTCCAATGCATTTATGGTTTTTGAATTAATTCATAATTGTATTTGAGTTGGAGCAAATAAATTCTATAAATATTTTTATTGCTCCAATAATCCTGGAATATTTTGTGGAGCTCTAGGATAAACCTTAATGCATCCACAATAATTTCCAGAGAGCTGCAAAAATAATTTGGTTAAGAAACCAAATTAAAACAAAAACTGCAAAATAGAAAACAGAAACTAAATTAGAAAAAGGAGAGAGAGAAACCTACCCGGCCCAGCTCCTCCAGCCACTTACCTGGCGCCACCAACCGGCCCAGCACGGCCCAGCCCACCGCCGCTTCTTCCCCCCCCCTATCGTCTTCCTCCCTCGCCAGAAGGACAGAGGCGTGTCGCCGCGCGCGCGCTCGCCCCTGGCCACCTCCTGCTTCCACCGCGACGCCACGGCCTTTCTAGCATCGCCACGTGACCCTCCTCAGTCCCCTTCACCTCTCCCTCTCTCTCCCTCGAGCGCCCTCCCTCCTCTGTCTCTCTCGCGCGCGTCCGTCCGAACGCGCCCGTCGCACCGACGCCGTTCGCCGCGGCCACAGCCACCGCCTCGCCTCCCCGACGCCTCCCAAAGCTCCGCCTCGACCTACTCTTCCTCCCCACCGCTCCAAGCAACACCAGGAGCCCTGCAATGACGCCATCGCCGCCGTCTTCACCGACGGGCACCGAAGATCGCCGGCCCGATTCTCTGTCTCCAGGTTGCCCCCGAGCCCACTGAGACGCGCTCTGCAACCACAGTGAGCTCATGGACCGACATCCCCTCCTCTCCTGCTCGCGTTCTTGCTCTACCTCCGTTCCCCACCTCCGCCGAAGCTCGCCGCCGCCACGGCCGACGAGCTCCATGCTCCTGAGCTCGTCCGCTCGCCCGAGCATCACCAGCGTGCTCGCCGCGCTCCTGTGAACCTGCAGCACCCACGGGTTCGCCCTGTTGTGCACCGTAGCACCGTTTCCGCCAACGCCCGAGGTCCGGCAGCCGCTGAGCTCGACGCCGGCGAGGATTACGGCCACCCCAGCTCGCCCCGTTTGCACCCTTGGATGCGCGGGATCGCCAGCTTTCCGTAGAGCCCAATGGCGCCTCGAATGGTTCCCTGTATCGCAATCCCGAGCCGCCCCGCCGTTTCTGTCGTCGCCGGCGACAAGTCGCCGGCAGGTTTGACCTGATCGGCCCGGGGTTTGACCTCCCCTGACGTGTGGGCCCAGGCGCCTGCTTAATTAGTGTTAGGTCAGTTAGTGTTAATTAACTTAGCTAATTAGATGAGCCACTAACATGAGGGCCCCGCCCGGCTAACCAAGTTAGTTAGGGTTAATTTTAATTAGGTTAGTTAGTCCAGACGCTGACACGCAGGGCCCACAGGTCAGTTTGACCTGGACGGCGCCCGTTGACCTGCTGACGTCACTATGAGGTCATGCTGACGCAATAATTCCTATCTGGAATTTAAATAAATCTTAAATGATTTATTATTTTCAGAAAATACCCAAAACTTCTAAAAATCATATAAAATCAACCGTAACTCCAAATGAAATGAATTATATATGAAAAATGATCAGAAAAATCCAATCTATCCATCTGTACCACATGCATGTTAGAACAACTTATAGCTGCTGTTTAGCACAAAACAATTAAATGGCATTTAATCTCTCACATATGGAGTTTGAATTTGAACCTAGTGTTCAAACCAACCCCATTTAACTTGTTGCTAGATGCATTAGCCCAAAACACATTCATATTGCCATGTCATAGCATGCATCATACTGTGCATTGCATTGATCGTGTTTCTTCCGTGTTTGCCGGTGTTGTTCCCCCTCGGTAGACGCTGTACCGATGATGTGATCGTTGACACTGATGAAGACTCAATGTTATCTTCAGAAGTGCCAGGCAAGCAAAACCCCCTTGTTCATTCCGATACAATCCTACTCTCTCGCCCTGCTCTCTTTTACTGCATTAGAACAACAACGAGTCATTTGCTACTTGCTGCGGTAGCTGAACCCCTTTATCCTCTGCATGACCTGTCATTGCCACAGTAAATAGATGAAACCCACTAGTATGAGTAGGAGTTGTTTGAGCCCTGTTGTGCCTACTCATTCATGTTTGTTTGTCATGCCTGCTACTGCTTAGAGTTGAGTCAGGTCTGATTCATCGGGAATGAATCAGAGGTGTGTGAACATGTCCTACTGTGTGTGAGCTAAGTGTGTGAACATGATTTGGTAAAAGGTATCGGTGAGAGGCCATGTAGGAGTACATGGTGGGTTGTTTCATTGAAGCCGACCTTAAGCACTGAGTTCTGTGTTTGTGATTCATGAATCAGCTACTACCATGCATTGGGCCCGAAACCAATGGACCCTCTCGGCTTCTTATTCACCCTAGTTCTCTGTCCAGGAGTTGCAAGTAGTTTCTGGTGTTTGTAGCCTACTGGAGGCCGTGGACAGCGCTGACCGTAGGGGTGGGCTGTGATGCGGTAGGTACGTGGCACGGTGTACCGGATATCCGTTAGGTATCTCAGGAACCCTGTACACATCGTTCGGGGCCGTATGGGAAACCTCTGCCGGACTCCCAGCGGATGGAACCTGGATAGGCGATAAACCTGGATTAGAGACTTAGGTGATTAGGTAGGTCGTGGCCGACACCCACGTTGGGCTTCCGCTTGAAGGTTGCCGAGTACATGTCGTGTAAACGGCGGTAAGTGGTGAGAGCGTGTATGAAGAAGTACACCCCTGCAGGGTTAACATAATCTATTCGAATAGCCGTGTCCGCGGTGAAAGGACTTCTGGGTTGCCTATACAGTTCATAGACAAGTGAAAGTGGATACCTTAAAATACGCAAGATAAGCGTGAGTGCTATGGATGGCGTTCTCGTAGGGAGACGGGAGCGGATCCATAGTGGTGTATTGGTTGGTGAATATGTGGACTCGTGTGCGCCACCTCAAAAGAGTTACTTGCAGTCGTAGTTCAGGATAGCCACCGAGTCAAAGCTGGCTTGCTGCAGTTAAACCCCCACCATCCCTTTGTTGATAATGATGCATATGTAGTTAGTTCTGATGTAAGTCTTGCTGGGTACATTTGTACTCACGTTTGCCTATTTTATGTTTTTGCAGAGAGACTTCGGTCTCGCTAGTAGTTCCGCGTGGACTTCGATGTTTAGCTTGATACCTCAGCTACGATCTTGTGCCCTCGGCAGGATCTGGTAGATAGTCCGGCTTCTCAGCCTTTTTCATTTATAGATGTCTGTACTCAGACATGATAGCTTCCGCTTGTGTTTTGATTTGTATGCTCTGAATGTCGGGTCATGAGACCCCTATTTGTAATATCTCGCTCCTTGGAGCCTAATGAATAAATACTTGAGTTGTAGAGTCATGTTGTGATGCCATGTTGTATTTGCACATATCGAGCATATTGTGTGTATGTTATTGAAATGCTTGGTATGTGTGGGATCTGACTATCTAGTTGTTTATTCTTAGTAGCCTCTCTTACCGGGAAATGTCTCCTAGTGTTTCCACGGAGCCTTGGTAGCCCGCTACTGCTCCGGAACATTTAGGCTGGCCGGCATGTGTCCTTCTTCGTTCCTGTGTCTGTCCCTTCGGGGAAATGTCACGCATTGAGTACCGGAGCCCTGTTAGCCCGCTACAGCCCGGTTTACCGGAGTCCTGCTAGCCCAGTGCTACAGCCCGGACCCACTTGCTGATGACCGACACGTTCGATGCTGGGTCATGGATGCCTGTCCCTGTAAGTCTGTGCCACTTTGGGTTTACGACTAGTCATGTCAGCCCGGGCTCCTTATCATATGGATGCTAGCGACATCATCATATACGTGAGCCAAAAGGCGCAAACGGTCCCGGGCAAAGGTAAGGCGACACCCGTGGAATACCGTGCGTGAGGCCGCAAGGTGATATGAGGTGTTACAGGATAGATCGATGTGACATTGAGTCGGGGTCCTGACAACTGACATGTGGGACTGCAATTGAATAAATCGACGATACCCGAAATCTAATCGGCCGCCGAGCATCAGCTGAGTAGAGAAAGATGGGGAGGGAGAAGAGATTGGCCGCCCGCCATGCAAGGACTCTAAGAAATATGGTGATACTGTGAGGTGGGCCATGCGGGAGTCCGAACCGCTCCCAACACCGCTTCTGACCGTCCTAACCCACCAAAAAAAACCTTCCCCTCCCGCGTGCGCTCCCGCCCGGTGCCAGCTGCCCGCATTCAGAGCAAGTACAATAGTGCGATATAAGCCTGCTTATGTGGAGGAGAAAGTCGTTAAAAAGTGAATGAGTGGGCTCTAATGCAAGACCCCATCTCTACATGTGCTCCAAGATAGAAACATTTGAGAGGAAAGAGATAGCGAAAAAGTTGTAACCTTATAGCCAACCTTATAGTCAACACTACTATATGAGTAATTAATAAGGCTAACTCTGGATGACATGGCATGCTCATATAGCCAGCAGGTGGTTGTACTATTAACCATGCTCTCATGTCGTTGTAGAGCGCACCGCTTCACATTGAAGACGGCTCAGGCATAAAAGCCGGCTGGGTGGCCCGCCGAGCCCGCCGGATATAATCGAGGCAGCTCGCTACTCCACCTCCCTTTCCTAGGCCGACGGAGCAAGCCCCCCCCCCCCCAATCCGGCGCGTGGTTCAGCAACTCACCGCTCGAAGCCAGCTCACGGAGGAGTGACGAGTTGCTCCAGGCCGGCACAAAGGGGAGCACGACGGCACGGACATGGACGACGTCGATTCATACCGCCCCTCCAGTGCCTACAACCGCGCCATCCAGCGTCGACGCGCGCGTAGCCGCACCATGCGGACAGACAAAGAAAGGGTGGGCCGTGGGGGTGCGCGGAGGAGATCGACGAGTCGGTGGCCAGCGCATCCGCGTCCACGTCCGCTGGCAACTTCGAGGGAAAGTTGAACACGGGAGGCCGCCGCTTGGGTCCCAGGAAGGTCACCGTCGGCGCGTCGCCGGCTTATATAACCGGTGACATGCCCAAGTTTTTCTTTATCCTAGACCACCCTAGCCTGGCCGGTCATAGCCTAGTGTAGTGTTTTCTTGTCGTGGGAGTGAAGCTTCGTGCGACCATACGTGAACATGGTTTTAACTTTTTAGTTAAAATATTTCCAAAATGTAACCGTTTGTGTGAAATCCGGTCGGGTTTGCATGAATTACGTCTGGTTGGTTTGAGTTGTTTTGAAACTGTATACGACTAGCGTTGGATGGTGCCTCCCGCATCCATGTCTGCAGACGGATGCGGGAGGCTTTCTGCAGGGTTTTTGCGAGTCTGTGGCCTGTGCCAAATTATTGTTTTATAGCGGTTGATCTCTACTCCTAATGGAGCAGTTGGTAGTCTCGCTTCCAGGTTTTTTTTCGTCCCACCTCACCCGGTTTTTTTTGGTACTTCTTTGGTACTTCCTTCCACCTCCCACCCGTTTCATTTCGCTGGTTTTTTTCGTCCCTCCCCTACCCCACCGGTTTAGTTTCGCGTCACCCTCTCACACAACGAAAAAAATCTTAACGGATCATAACTTTCCATGCGTCACCCTCCCATCAATGCAATTTGATTTAGGAAACATATAATAAATTTAAGGAAACAAATAACAGACTTTAAAGAAAAATCCAATTTTAAGGAAACAAATCAATCGATCCATCCAAATCAAACGATCCATCTCATCAATGCAATTTGCTTTAGGAAACATATAATGGATGTGAAGGAAACAAATAATAGACTATCTAAATCAATCGATCCATCCCATCAATGCAATTTGATTTAGGAAACATATAATAAATTTTAAGGAAACAAATAACAGACTTTAAAAAAAATCCAATTTTAAGGAAACAAATCAATCGATCCATCCAAATCAAACGATCCATCTCATCAATGCAATTTGCTTTAGGAAACATATAATGTATGTGAAGGAAACAAATAATAGACTATCCAAATCAATCGATCCATCCCATCAATGCAATTTGATTTAGGAAACATATAATAAATTTTAAGAAAACAAATAACAGACTTTAAAGAAAAATCCAATTAACTAATCTCTACTCTTAAAGGCCCCTCGATTGATTTTTGTCCCTCGCTTCCTTTCCCAGCACTTATACAATGGAAGGAATTATAATCCACCTATTTGTTCTCCTATATATCCGTGCAGGCAACACAATATAAACCGGTGAAAAAAACACTCACCTCGCACGTCCCCCTGCCTGCAATCCCGAAACGCCGCCATCGCTCCAGGCTCCAGCCTCCGCCGTCCTACATCTTGCCCCTCTCCAACCTCAGAGACCTCCGCCACCGCCGCCATCTCGGAACCCCAGTTCAGGGCAGGACTCAGAGAGGGTGTGGCTGTGGACGACGCTGCCGCCGTCGCAGAACCCTAGGGCAGGGCGTGGTCGCGTTGCGGGCAGCGCGAGCGGCCGTGCGTCTCCCCCGCCAGGCTGTCCTCGGCAGGAACTCGGGACCTCCTCCTGATAGAGCTAAGGCCCTCCGAGGTCCAAGTCGCTGTGCGGCGTGCATAGTAATCTCCCCGGCCTACTCTGTCTTCACGTCAATGCTCATGTGCTCCGACCCTCCCCGACCCCTCCCAGCAAGCAGCAGAGTCTCTTGGGTTCGAGCTCCACCGGGCCGCCGGCGGCGGCGTCCATGTTCGTTGGGCGGAGCACAACGCTAGGTTTGAAATTCACCATGATGCTACTGATGAGGCTCTCCTTCTCCTTTGTTTCGTCTGGGTTTTTTCGTCCCCCCTCCCACCACCCCATCTCGTCTGGGTTTGAAATCAATAAGAGCAGCACAAAGTCTAGGTCCCTGTCTCGGTGGCAGACGGAAGGAGAAGAAGGATTGATATGTATGAGAATATTAATATTGAACTCTTAAAGTTAATGTGGCCCCGTTGCAACGCACGGGCGTTCTTCTATGTCTGCAGACGGATGCGGGAGGCTTTCTGCAGGGTTTTTGTGAGTCTGTCGCCTGTGCCAAATTATTGTTTTATAGCGGTTGATTTATTATAAGTAACTCATGCTTATTTAGTTCTTTTCAAAAATGACTGCCTAGACTAATGTGTAAGCCGCACACTAATTCGGTGCAGGCCGCGTCGGGTGCAGACTAATTCATGCAGACTAATTCCATACAGGTCACGTCAGGCGCAGACTTTTGGCCGACTCAACAGAATCTTGAGAATCGACCCTTCACCCAGCATCTCTCAGAATCTTGTAAAAATTTCTGGAAGAGGCTGGATGGATGGTCGATTCTCTTGATTATGGGGAGAATCAGCCAATAGAACTGGACCTAATTCCGCACAGGCCACATACTAATGTGTAGGCCGCGTCAGGCGCACAGACGCCCCCAACACCAAACCTGACACGCTCGTCTGCTCGGCCAATCCAACTGAACAAAAACACCCCCAACACCAAACCAGACACGCTCGTCCTCTCGGACAATCCAAACGAACAAAAACCAAGTCCATTTGCATCGGCCAGTTGGAGTTGCCCTTACGTGATCCAAAGGGCACTCTTCGGACGACATACCTATAGCATGAAACGTAGGTACAGCGGCTGCAGGCCTACGGCAACCCAGTACCACATGCCCAGTCTCAAAGTTACGAAACCATAGCAGACGCATATTCAGCACGCATTCACGATGCACAAATAGAACGTTAACTTAACATCCACCATAGTTACAAATCCATGTTACATAGTTCACTTATAGCCCCATGCTTCAGAATTCATTCATAATCCAGAAAATAGTTTATTCAGGATACTGTTCCAGATCATAGTTTTGATGCTTCTGGTGTTTACTGCATTCCCCTGTCATCAGACCCTGTCAGAACAAAAAACACCGTGAATAGCGGTTTCACACATTAAGCCTTGGTTACAAAACTAATGGAGAATTTAAGACTTCAATTAATGGTTAAGGAAGCAAAATACATATAAACATATTAGAAGCAGCAACTTCACAGAAAAGCAGTAGCTTGAGTGCAACAATTAAGCAAGCATGTGCACATTAACTACTAAGATACTCCCTCCGTCCAAAAATATTTGCCATCAAAATGGATAAAAAAAGATGTATCTAGAACTAATATACGTCTAGATACATCCCCTTTTATTCATTTTGATGACAAGTATTTCCGGACGGAGGGAGTACAATTTATAACCCAAAATTTACACAGGCTGTTCTGAATAAGTCATTAGGGCCTAAGTATGCGAACTCCACTGCGGTGGTCTGTTAACTCAATACTTTTTTGGTGGCTCCTAATTTCAAACAGAATTACGCAATTAATAACCAATTACAGAAGGACTAGATGGATAAAAATACTCCCTACGTATCAAAATATAGGACGTTTTTGACACAGCCATAGTGCCAAAAAACATCTTATATTTTGATACACTGGGAGTACATGAAAGTGGGCCAACAAAAAGACAAGAGACAAAACAATGCTAGAGAAATAGTAAACATATGCCCCACAGAACAAAAGTGAAGACAAACAACAATACGACTTTAACATGGTGTAAGCATTTGACAAGACAAGGTATATGCATGACAACTAAGTTCATATTTTGGTTACATTTCATAAAGGACAGACCACCTGACTCCTAATGAGTTTGAGTTCTACACAGGTTCATCTAGTTAAGACATGCATGTAAAAATCCCAAAAACAAAGCTAGGTTATATAGTTGGTTGCGCATTAACTCGTTTTAAAGTTAAAGAATATAGGTGGGTTAGGTATAAGAGGGGATAATCTGAAATTTTTCTGTGTTCAAGAACAATTGAACGTTTCCTCAAAAAGTAGGGACAGCTAAGTCAACAGAAGCATTAGCGAGCTCTGGAAAGCACCAATATAATTAATTAGAAAATACACAGTATGAATTCAACTGTGCTAAAATAACAAAGTAGAGACCATTTGAAGAGACAAGTTTTTCTACAAGGTAACCTGACCTGATGTTTTAGAGGATAAGTATTTGAGTCCAAAGAACAGATTTACTGGGCGCTGCAGAATTGCATTGGGAGAAATACAATTTTCCCAATTTAAGCATGGGCTTAGAAGTTTGCTAGATGGTACAAATTATTCCATGAAGTTTTAGGGCTTCCATATAATCATAGTTCAGACGACAGGTGAAGCTACATAAGTATGCTATATATATAAACTAGGTGTCATTTTAACAGCCATCTATTGTTAATACCTCATCAATAAAAGGATGTTAATGACAGCAATTCTAAGGTGCTGGTTTTGCCAATGTCGAAATGTATTGGAAGAATTAATACTGCAACTTGAGAGTAAACTGCAGTATGAGCAACCTGATTTTTTTATGATAAAAGCTATCTATTTATTTTCTCAAGTTGCATAAAACAACAGTCTGACACCATTGGATAAAAGTGGTCACTGCTCAACTGGCTGATGCAACATTAAACATCAGAGATTGCAGAAACTGCAGCTTACTCGAGAGTAAACCAAGTGCATATTTGAAATGTGTTAGTGTTGCTGCAATGTTAAGTTAGAAAACAAAGGTTGGAATTTCATACACATAAAACACTACCTACCAGGAGGAATTCTTTATCCCTCCAGCCCCAGGTTCTTCTCCTTGGCACCTTGAGCCTTCTGCTATCTTTGGCTTCTTGCATTCCACCTCATCTCCAATAGGAGTGTGTGGTCGTTTCGTGATATCGGGTTTCTTGTCATCATCTAAGAGCTGAACAGGCAGAAACATGGTGGAGATCAGAAGCAGGTATTAGTCAAAGAATGGAGAGACAAATTCGCCCAACATAAAGAATTTAGTGCATATTTTAACATATGGATAGAACGAAGCTTGTTACCACCTTCCCTACCTTTCTATCCGACTCGTCCACATCCACGTCGTCGTCCTCGTCGTCTTCGTCGTCCTCGTCAACATCCTCGCCCTCGACGAAGAATTCATTACGAGCACGTTCGAAAGCACTCATTTCCTGAATAAATGTAAGGAGAATATATCCTAAGGATTAACTGAGGTATACAGATCCAGCACGGGATTACGAATTATAGCGATCTTGAAACAAACGGAGACCTGAAATCTGGATGGAAGGACAAAACTGAAATCTGGATGGAAGGACAAAACTAGACGACGGAAGACAAGTGAGTGATTGGGCGCACCTCTCGTAACTTGTCGATCTTTTGCTCGAACGTCTTACCATCAGAACTGTTCATGATCGCGCGGATCTTGTCCAGACCAAATTGTTGGAACAGGTCGGTCAGGCGAGGAGGAAGAGGCGACGACTGTGGATAGGGTGAATAAATCACACTACAGTAGCCTTTGTCGCCGGTTGTCTTGCCTTCGCTGCGTGATGCCATCCCAGCCATGGTTGCCGGAGGGGAACGGCGGCGGCGTGGGGAGATGGCTAGGGTTTCTAGTTGCGAATGGCTCGACGATTGCGGAGATTCGACTACTTTTATTTTACTAGCACATATGCCCGTGCGTTGCAACGGGAGATATAATGATGTATCCATCAAAAGGCCCAACAACATCTGAATGATGCCACCCGACAACGACAGGAGGGCGCGCAACGGGCGTGGCTAATTCACGTGAATTCAAGTGGGTGAAATTAGTTAGTGTGGTCCTCATAGTTTAATTAAGGGGGTGATTAGTTAGTGTGGGCCCACCCTTGAATTCACTTGGGGAGAGAAATTAATTTGGGTGAGGAGAGATTTACGTGGTTTCGTCCCCAGATGCGTTGCAACGCTCGCATGCGAAGAAGTCTTTTCTCAATTCTACATTAAGAAGCATGCTACAGATAGAATGCTTTTCATATGATTTTTGTACCATTATCTGTCCCAGTTGGTTGTGATGTTGTTTATTGGACGGAGGTTTTGAGTTCAATCTCACTAAACGGCAAGTATTTTTGAGATGATTTGTTCGGACCGCCCAAATAGATGGGCCTGATTTGTTCGGGCAGGCTAGTTCGATTGCTGGGAGGGCGCTGTTTATTTTTTTCATCTTGCAGTGCGGCTTTTTCTTTTCTTAATGATAGACAAAGGAACGGAACGGGCCAGAGGCCCAATATGACCCCGATCCTTACGATGCCCAAGTTGACGTACCAGAAAACGGTGTGGACGTACTCGTTAGTCCCACCTCGTGTATAATGCACTTGACGTAGGATCAGATGCGGGACGAAACTAAGAATATCACCTTGCTTTAATAGTAGGTATAGATTCGGGATGCCACGCCGTTCGTTTGACGGCGCCCACACCTGTTATTTATGGGCCAGCCCATTAAGCTTCTGCAGGTCCCGATCTATGGGAAGCTTCCATAAGCTTCTCGGCCCAGTTTTGTGAAGCTTCCGGCTCGTTTTTTTCATTTTTCTTTTCTGTCTTTTTGATTTTTACTCTTTTTCCTTTTCTTTTAGTTTTTTTATCATTTATGCCACCAGCTGCGTCTCACTATTCACTTTTGCCATTAAAAATTACAACTATTCAAAAATGTCATCGTTTCATGAGATGTTTCCTCAAAAATATCATTAGACACCTAAAAAATGCCATCATCCCATTAGACGTGTGCTCAAAAATACCATTCAACATTGTTAGTGTCAGGTCAAACATGTTGACCATGTTATATGACCAGAATAACCCTAGACTCACATGTCGATTCTCTCAATCTCAAAATGACAAGTGTGGGCTCCACTTGTCAAGAGTAAGACGTGAATGATTTTAGAGGAAAATAACAACGTTGTTGGGGCTCGAGTGGGACCCACACTTTATCGTAGTGAGATCGAGGGAGAGCAGATATGTTAGTCCACGAGTATTTTGGTCATATAACATCGTAAACGGGCTTACAGCTGACAGTAATAGTGTTTAGTGGCATTTTTTTAGCATACGCCTAAAGGAGTGATGGCATTTTTTAGCAGTTAAAACTCCAAGTGGCAAAACTGAGTGGTGGAATTGCATAAATGATAAAAAAACTTTTTAAGAAGATACCTCGCACCCTTGCCAGTAGAAGCAATGCACCACCCCCAATGATTTCTTTCCAAAAAGGAAAATGTTTGGAGCCAGTAGTCTGGCAGAACTTTCCGCCGGCCCGCACGCCACGCTAGCGCACGCGCCCACGTAAACAACCGTCTCGCGCGAGCCAAGTGTACATGGATGGGCCCACGCGCGAAATTGCCCTTCTCCTTTCCTCTTTCTTCACCCCCAGCCGCTGCGGCTCTGCTCCTTCACAGACCGCAACCTCCCTCCATGCCTCTCACAACTTCTGCAAGCTCTGTCACCGGCGACGAAGTGCTACCACCGGCCGGTGAGATGTTGCAACTCTGCTCTACCGGCTGGCGAGGAGCGTAGAAAAGCTACAACTCACCGCTGATGGTGCTGGAACCGTGTGCAGAAAAGTTGCAACCCCACGTCAACGAGAGTTGTCGTGGTATTCTCACTGGGGGTTCCTTGTCATGGCAGATGAAATGGGATGGTTTATAAAGAGGTGAGAGCAAGGCTACTATGGAGATCTGGGATGGGATCGGGCAACAGCACGCGGTGGTTTACCCAGGTTCGGGGCCCTCGCTGGGAGGTAACACCCCTAGTCATGCATGTCTGGTGTATATGCGGATTATATAGTAGAACATGCTTTCTCCTAAAGTTGTCTGGGGGAGGAACGAGAGAGCTCTGTGCTCTCTTACTTGCCTCATGGTGTGTGTGGAGAAAAAGAGGGAGTGTGAGCCTGAGAGAAAATGGGCTCCCAGGGTCACCTTATAAAGGGGTGCTCAGGGGACAAGGGATGGCTAACATGGCCTAACTACACTATTGAGGTGTCACATGATGCAGGACGAGTGTCAGCTACTCATCTATAGTGCTCTACTGTAGAGCATGGTCGTTGACACATCTCCAACGTATCTATAATTTTTGATGTATTCATGCCATGTTTATAATATTTCTACATGATTTTGGTATGATTTGGTTAGAACTAACCTGGACTGACGCTGTTTTCGCAAAACTACCGTGGTGTTGTTTTTGTGCAGAAATAAAAGTTCTCGAAATGCGCTGAAAATCAACAGAGATTTTTTCTGGAAAATATAAAAAATACTGGAACGAAGAGTTACCGGAGGGGAGGCCCATGGGCCCCACGAGGCTGGAGGGCGCGCCCACCCCCTTGGGGCGCGCCCCTGTGCCTCGTGGACTCTCCGTGGGGCCCCCTGACTTGTTCTCGACGCCAACCTTTCCTATAAATCCCCAAACCTCCAGAAAATAACCTAGATCAGGAGTTCCGCCGCCGCAAGCCTCTGTAGCCACCAAAAACCAAACGGGACCCTATTCCGGCACCCTGCCGGAGGGGGGAACATCACCGGTGGCCATCTTCGCCATCCCGACGCTCTCCATGACGAGGAGGGAGTAGTTCACCCTCGGGACTGAGGGTACGTACCTGTAGTTATGTGTTTGATCTCTCTCTCTCTCTCTCTCTCTCTCTCGTGTTCTTGATACGGCACGATCTTGATGTACCGCGAGCTTTGCTATTATACTTGGATCTTATGATGTTTCTCCCCCTCTACTCTCTTGTAATGGATTGAGTTTCCCCTTTGAAGTTATCTTATCAGATTGAGTCTTTAAGGATTTGAGAACACTTGATGTATGTCTTGTGTGGGATACCTATGGTGACAATGGGGTATTTTATTGATCCACTTGATGTATGTTTTGGTGATCAACTTGCGGGTTTCGTGACCTTGGGAATCTATGCATGGGGGTTGGCACACGTTTTCGTCTTGACTCTCCGGTAGAAACTTTGGGGCACTCTTTGAAGTTCTTTGTGTTGGTTGAATAGATGAATATGAGATTGTGTGATGCATATCGTATAATCATACCTGCGGATACTTGTGGTGACATTGGAGTATCTAGGTGACATTAGGGTTTTGGTTTATATGTGTCTTAAGGTGTTATTTTACTACGAACTCTAGGGCTATTTGTGATACTTATAGGAATAGCTCAATGGATTGATCGGAAAGAATAACTTTGAGGTGGTTTCGTACCCTACAATAATCTCTTCATTTGTTCTCCACTATTAGTGACTTTGGAGTGACTCTTTGCTGCACGTTGAGGGATAGTTACATGATCTAATTATGTTATTATTGTTGAGAGAACTTGCACTAGTGAAAGTATGAACCCTAGGCCTTGTTTTGAAGCATTGCAATACCATTTCCGCTCACTTTTACCACTTGTTACCTTGCTGTTTTTATATTTTCAGATTACAGAAACCTATATCTACCATCCATATTGCACTTGTATCACCATCTCTTCGCCAAACTAGTGCACCTATACAATTTACCATTGTATTGGGTGTGTTGGGGACATAAGAGACTCTTTGTTATTTGGTTGCAGGGTTGTTTGAGAGAGACCATCTTCATCTTACGCCTCCCACGGATTGATAAACCTTAGGTCATCCAGGGAAATTTGCTACTGTCCTACAAACCTCTGCACTTGGAGGCCCAACAATGTCTACAAGAAGAAGGTTGCGTAGTAGACATCAAGCTCTTTTCCGGCGCCGTTGCCGGGGAGGTTAGTGCTTGAAGGTATATCTTTAGATCTTGCAATTGAATCTTTTAGTTTCTTGTTTTATCACTAGTTTAGTATATAAAAGAAAACTACAAAAAATGGAATTGAGGGTGCCTCATATGCTTCATCTTTTTAATGTCTTTCGTGAAAATAAGGGTTCCGATATTTGTGCCAAAGTGTTAGAAGAAGAATGCATTAAAATGTTTGGCACTAAATATTTGAATGATGAGCATGATTGCAATGTTGTTAGTATGAATTCCTTGAATATCCATGATGCTAATGATATGCAATGCTACAAGCTTGGGGATGCTATGTTTGATGAAGATGATATTTTTTGTCCCGCAAGTTTTGATGAGCAAATTTATTATGATGATAGCATGCCTCCTATTTATGATGATTATATTGATGAAAGTGGGTTTGGAAGAGTGTCAACTTTAGGAAGTAATGATCCCACTATTTTGGAGGATGTTGAATCTTATTGTGATAATTATGAAAGTGGATTTGGAGAGGTCGTGACTTTATTTAGTGATGAATCCACTATTTCGGAAGAGGTTCCAATTGATTATGAGAACAAAGTTACTATATATGATGATTATTGTGATGACATGTATGCTATACAGAATAATGATAACCATGAAACTTGTCATCATGATTTTAATTTTCAATTGGGTTATGCCTCACATGATAGTTATTTTGTTGAGTTTGCTCCCACTACTATGCATGAGAAGAAATTCACTTATGTGGAGAGTAACAAAATGTATATGCTTGGGGATCATGAAAAGAATGCTTTATGTGATAGTTATATTGTTGGATTCATTCATGATTCTACTGAAAATTATTATGAGGGAGGAATTTATGCTTGTAGGAATTGCAATAATATAAAGTTTCCTCTTTATGTGTTGAAAATCTTGAAGTTATGCTTGTTTTGCTTTCCTATGCTAGTTGATTCTTGTTCCCATAAGTTATTTGATCACAAATCCCGAGGCATAGGAAGTGGGTTAGACTTAAATGTGCTAGTCATATGCTTCATGATGCTCTTTTTGTGTTTCAATTCTTATCTTTTATATGAGCATCATTGTCATCATCATGCCTAGCTAAAAGGCATTAAAGAAAAGCGCTTGTTGGGAGACAACCCAATATTTACCCCTAATGTTTTTGTGTGTCCACATGATTAAGATATTGTAGTGATCATGTTTTATAGCTTTTGTTTCAATAAAGTGCCAAGTAGAACCTTTGGGAAGACTTGGGTGAAAGTTAATGCGATCTTGTTGTAAAACGCAGAAACTTTGCACCCACGAGAATAGCTGTCGTTTTTTTATAGAAGAGTGATTTTAAGTTGATTCTCTTTGAATAAGATTAATAGACAAATTCCCCACGTCTACCAATTATTTCAGAATTTTTAGAGTTACATAAGTATTCGGGAGTTACAGATTACTATAGCCTGTTCTGTTTTTGACAGATTCTGTTTTTCGTGTGTTGTTTGCTTATTTTGATGCATCTATGGCTAGTATCGGGGGGTATGAACCATAGAGAAGTTGGAATACAGTAGTTTTAACACCAATATAAAATAAGAATGAGTTCATTATAGTACCTTATGTGTGGTTTTTCGTTCTTGCACTAACGGAGCTTATGAGATTTCCTGTTGAGTTTTGTGTTGTGAAGTTTTCAAGTTTTGGGTAAGGATTTGATGGATTATGGAATAAGGAGTGGCAAGAGCCTAAGCTTGGGGATGCCCAAGGCACCCCAAGGTAATATTCAAGGACAACCAAGAGCCTAAGCTTGGGGATGCCCTGGATGGCATCCCCTCTTTCGTCTTCGTTCATCGGTAACTTTACTTGGAGCTATATTTTTATTCACCACATGATATGTGTTTTGCTTGGAGCATCATGTCATTTTATTTTGTTTTGCTTGATGTTTGAATAAAGTACTTAAGATCTGAAATTCTTAAATGTTAGAGAGTCTTCACATAGTTGCATAATTATTCGACTACTCATTGATCTTCACTTATATCTTTTGGAGTAGTTTGTCGTTTGCTCTAGTGCTTCACTTATATCTTTTTAGAGCACGATGGTAGTTTTATTTTGAAGAAATAGATGAACTCTCATGCTTCACTTATATTATTTCGAGAGTCTTAAACAACATGGTAATTTTCTTTGGTTATGAATTTAGTCCTAATATGATGGGCATCCAAGAGGGATATAATAAAAAAATTCATATGAAGTGCATTGAATATTATGAGAAGTTTGATTCCTTATGATTGTTTTGAGATATGAAGATGGTGATATTAGAGTCATGCTAGTGGAGTAGTTGTGAATTTGAGAGATACTTGTGTTAAAGTTTGTGGTTCATGTAGCATGCACGTATGGTGAACCGTTATGTGATGAAGTCGGAGCATGATTTATTTATTGATTGTCATCCTTTGTGTGGAGGTCGGGATCACGCGATGGTTAACTCCTACCAACCCTTCCCCTAGGAGCATGCGTGTAGTGCTTGGCTTTGATGACTTGTAGATTTTTGCAATAAGTATGTGAGTTCTTTATGACTAATGTTGAGTCCATGGATTATACGCACTCTCATCCTTCCACCATTGCTAGCCTCTCTTGTACCACGCAACTCTCGCCGGTACCATACACCCACCATATACCTTCCTTAAAACAACCACCATACCTACCTATTATGGCATTTCCATAGCCATTCCGAGGTATTTGGCCATGCAAGTTTCCACGTTTCGTTTATTATGACACGCTCCATCATTGTCATATTGCTTTGCATGATCATGTATTTGACATCGTATTTGTGGCAAAGCCACCGTTCATAATTTTTTCATACATGTCACTCTTGAATAATTGCACATCCGGGTACACCGACGAAGGCATTCATATAGAGTAATATTTTGTTCTAAGTATCGAGTTGTAATTCTTGAATTGTAAGTGAATAAAAGTGTGATGATCATCATTATTAGAGCATTGTCCCATGTGAGGAAAGGATGATGGAGACTATGATTCCCCCGTAAGTCGGAATGAGACTCCAGACAAAAACAAAGAGGCCAAAAAAATGAGAAAGGCCCAAATAAAAAATAAAAAAAGAGAGAAAAAGAGAGAAGGAACAATGTTACTATCCTTTTACCACACTTGCTTCAAAGTAGCACCATGATCTTCATGATAGAGAGTCTCCTATGTTGTCACTTTCATATACTAGTGGGAATTTTCATTATAGAACTTGGTTTGTATATTCCAATGATGGGCTTCCTCAAAGTGCCCTAGGTCTTCGTGAGCAAGTTAGTTGGATGCACACCCACTTAGTTTCTTTTTGAGCTTTCATACACTTATAGCTCTAGTGCATCCGTTGCATGGCAATCCCTACTCACTCACATTGATATCTATTGATGGGCATCTCCATAGCCTGTTGATATGCCTAGTTGATGTGAGACTATCTTCTCCTTTTTTGTCTTCTCCACAACCACCATTCTATTCCATCTATAGTGTTATGTCCATGGCTCACGCTCATGTATTGCATGAAAGTTAAAAAAGTATGAGAATACTAAAGTATGAAACAATTTCTTGGCTGAAATCGGGGTTGTGCATGATTTAAATATTTTGTGTGATGAAGATAGAGCATAGCCAGACTATATGATTTTGTAGGGATAGCTTTCTTTGGCCATGTTATTTTGAGAAGACATTATTGCTTTGTTAGTATGCTTGAAGTATTATTGTTTTCATGTCAATATTAAACTTTTGTTTTGAATCTTATGGATCTGAATATTCTTGCCACAATAAACAGAGATTACATTGACAAATATGTTAGGTAGCATTCCACATCAAAAAATCTGTTTTTATCATTTGCCTACTCGAGGACGAGCATGAACTAAGCTTGGGGATGCTGATACGTCTCCAACGTATCTATAATTTTTGATGTATTCATGCCATGTTTATAATATTTCTACATGATTTTGGTATGATTTGGTTAGAACTAACCCGAACTGGCGCTGTTTTCAGCAGAACTACCGTGGTGTTGTTTTTGTGAAGAAATAAAAGTTCTCGAAATGCGTTGAAAATCAACGGAGATTTTTTATGGAAAATATAAAAAATACTGGAACGAAGAGTTACCGGAGGGGAGGCCATGGGCCCCATGAGGGTGGAGGGCGCGCCCACCCCCCTGGGGTGCGCCCCTGTGCCTCGTGGACTCTCTATGGGCCCCCCTGACTTGTTCTCGACGCCAACCTCTCCTATAAATCCCCAAACCTCCAGAAAATAACCTAGATCAGGAGTTCCGCTGCCGCAAGCCTCTGTAGCCACCAAAAACCAATCGAGACCCTGTTCTGGCACCCTGCCGGAGGGGGGAATCATCACCCATGACTATCTTCATCATCCCGATGCTCTCCACGACGAGGAGGGAGTAGTTCACCCTCAGGGCTAAGGGTATGTACCAGTAGCTATGTGTTTGATGTCTCTATCTCTCGTGTTCTTGATATGGCACGATCTTGATGTACCGCGAGCTTTTCTATTGTTGGATCTTATGATGTTTCTCCCCCTTTACTCTCTTGTAATGGATTGATTTTTCCCTTTGAAGTTATCTTATCGGATTGAGTCTTTAAGGATTTGAGAACACTTGATGTATGTCTTGCGTGGGATACCTGTGGTGACAATGGGGTATTCTATCGATCCACTTTATGTATGTTTTGGTGATCAACTTGCGGGTTTCGTGAACTTGGGAATCTATGCATAGGGGTTGGCACACGTTTTCGTCTTGACTCTCCGGTAGAAACTTTGGGGCACTCTTTGAAGTTCTTTGTGTTGGTTGAATAGATGAATCTAAGATTGTGTGATGCATATCATATAATCATACCCGCGGATACTTGTGGTGACATTGGAGTATCTAGGTGACATTAGGGTTTTGGTTGATATGTGTCTTAAGGTGTTATTTTACTATGAACTCTAGGGTTGTTTGTGATACTTATAGGAATAGCCCAATGGATTGATCGGAAAGAATAACTTTGAGGTGGTATCGTACCCTACAATAATCTCTTCGTTTGTTCTCCGCTACTAGTGACTTTGGAGTGAGTCTTTGTTGCACGTTAAGGGATAGTTATATGATCTAATTATGTTATTATTGTTGAGAGAACTTGCACTAGTGAAAGTATGAAACCTAGACCTTGTTTCCAAGCATTGCAATATCGTTTCCGCTCACTTTTACCACTTGTTACCTTGCTGTTTTTATATTTTCAGATTACCAAAACCTATATCTACCATCCATATTGTACTTGTATCACCATCTCTTCGCCGAACTAGTGCACCTATACAATTTACCATTGTATTGGGTGTGTTGGGGACACAAGAGACTCTTTGTTATTTGATTGCAGGGTTGTTTGAGAGAGACCATCTTCATCCTATGCCTCCCACGGATTGATAGACCTTAGGTCATCCAGGGAAATTTGCTACTGTCCTACAAACCTCTGCACTTGGAGGCCCAACAATATCTACAAGAAGAAGGTTGCGTAGTAGACATCAGTCGTCACGTCTGCGCAGGTCTGACGGGACGTCTAAGGTTGACTTGGCCGGATTCCAGCTGGACGGCTCTACCCGGATGGCTCGACCCGGATGGCTCGACCCGAATAGGCTAAACCCGAACAGGTTCCAACCAGCTAGGTTCTAGACAACCAGGTTCCAACCAGCCAGGGGTCACTCCCCTTGCAAAGTTTTGAAGTGTCTTTTCCTCTCCATGAGCCTACCCTAGGGCCATCCCCTGGATAGTAGCCTCTGAGCCTCTGGGCGACTTGAAGAGTCGGGCAGAGGGTTTCCGCAGGTGTGGATGTAGCAGATGTTGTCGATGACAGTTGATACGTCTCCAAAGTATCTATAATTTTTTATTGTTCCATGCTATATAATCTGTTTTGGATGTTTAATGGCTTTAATATGCCCTTTTATATTATTTTTGGGACTAAACTATTAACCGGAGGCCCAGTGCCAGTTTCTATTTTTTTTTGCCTATTTTAGAGTTTTGAAGAAAAGGAATACCAAACGGAGTCCAACCTTCGCGATGATCTTTCTTGGACTGAAAGCAAACCAGAAGACTTGGAGTTGAAGTCAGAAACTCCACGAGGCGTCCACGAGGCAGGAGGGCGCGCCTAGGGGGTAGGCGCGCCCCCACCCTCATGGGCCCCTCGTAGCTCCACCGACGTACTTCTTTCGCCTATATATACTCTTATACCCTAGAAACATCAGGGGGAGCCACAAAACCACTTTTCCACCGCCGCAACCTTCTGTACCCGTGAGATCCCATCTTGGGACCTTTTCCGGCGATCTACCGGAGGGGGAATCGATCACGGAGGGCTTCTACATCAACACCATTGCCTCTCCAATGAAGCATGAGTAGTTTACCATAGAACTTCGGGTCCATAGTTATTAGCTAGATGGCTTCTTCTCTCTCTTTGATTATCAATACAAAGTTCTCCTTGATGTTCTTGGAGATCTATTCGATGTAATATTCTTTTGCGGTGTGCCGAGATCCGATGAATTGTGGATTTATGAACAAGATTATCTATGAATATTATTTGGTTCTTCTCTGAATTCTTATATGCATGATTTGATATCTTTGCAAGTCTCTTTGAATTATCGGTTTAGTTTGGCCTACTAGATTGATCTTTCTTGCCATGGGAGAAGTGCTTAGCTTTGGGTTCAATCTTGTAGTGTCCTTTCCCAGTGACAGTAGGGGCAGCAAGGCACGTATTGTATTATTGCCATCGAGGATAAAAAGATGGGGTTTATATCATATTGCTTGAGTTTATCCCTCTACATCATGTCATCTTGCTTTTACTTCATTCTTATGAACTTAATACTCTAGATGCATGCTGGATAGCGGTCGATGTGTGGAGTAATAGTAGTAGATGCAGGCAGGAGTCCGTCTACTTGACACGGACGTGATGCCTATGTTCATGATCATTTCCTTAGATGTCTTCATAATTATGCGCTTTTCTTTCAATTGCTCGGCAGTAATTTGTTCACCCACCATACTACATGTTATCTCGAGAGAAGCCACTAGTGAAACCTATGGCCACCGGGTCTCTTTTCCATTATATTGCATATCTTTTCCATATTGTTGAATCTCGTTTACTATTTTGCAATCTTTACTTTCCAATCTATACAACAGAAATACCAAAAATATTTACTTTATTATCTCTATCAGATCTCACTTTTGCGAGTGACTGTGAAGGGATTGACAACCCCTTTATCGCGTTGGTTGGAAGGTTCTTGATGGTTTGTGTAGGTATTTGGTGACTTGTGCGTCGTCTCCTACTGGATTGATACCTTGGTTCTCAAAATTGAGGGAAATACTTACGCTACTTTGCTGCATTACCCTTTCCTCTTTAAGGGAAAAACCAACGCAAGCTCAAGAGGTAGCAACAGGCGTTGAGGCTTGCTTCCAATGGGGCGGAGGGTATTCGCAGTTGTTGGAGAAGATGGTGGCATCAAGGATGCCGGTTCTAGACAGTGGTGGGCCTGCAACCGGCACAACATTTTCCCAGCGGGGCACGCCAGCGCACCCACTGGGTGTAGCCACCGGGCGAGGAGTGCCCCCCACGAAAATGATCATGCAAAAAACAAAGTCAACACAGATATATCGAATGGTTGGTTTTGGTGGCGCAAGTTTATGTAGAAGGGTGTCGACTCGGTTTCGTCCAAGCCCCCTTTAGTATTTTTCATGTCCCCTCCACTCTTTGGCTTTTGCTCTTGCCAGCCGGGCAGCCGAGAGCCGGTCTGTAGCTGAGGCGAAGAGTGGGCCGTGGAGTAGAGCATACAATACTCGGAGTCTGGGCACAGATTCGACCGAGCGGATACTCACAAAGGGTCACCCAAGCTGTTTTCTCACCCCGGACGTTTTTTGCGTGGCGTGACCTTCGACTTTTGCTCTTGCTACCCGGACAATCATGGTGCAGTCTTTAGCTGAGACGAAGAGTGGGCAATTGGTACCGTACATGCTACTAAGCCGTATGTGGGAATGAACGTATTGTTATCCATGGAGATGCATAGCTACAAGAGGGGGAGAGCATCTACATAACCTTGTAGATCGCTAAGCGGAAGCATTTATTAACGCGGTTGATGTAGTCGTACACCTTCATGATCTATCCCGATCAAGTACTGAACGTACAACACCTCCACATTCAACACACGTTCAGCTCGATGACGTCCTTGCCTTCTTGATCCAGCAAGAGGAGCTAAGTAGCAGATGAGTTTCGGCATCACGATGGCGTGGTGATGGTGGTGGTCAAGAACAATCTCCACAGGGCTTCACCAAGCACAACGGAACCTATGATGGAGGATAAACTAGAGGGGGCGGGGTTGCCAGCACATGGCTTGGTGAATCTTGATGTGTTCCGGGTGCTAGCTCTGCACCTATATTTATATGTTAAGCCCTGGGTTTGTTTCTTGGAGAAAGTGCCTCCTCAAAGTCAGTTTAGCCCGCAGGGAAAGAGTCCTTCTCGGACACTAGGACCAGACGCCAGGTCCTTGGCGTCTGGCCCCAGATGACAGGATCCCTGGCGTCTGACCCCTTGGCCTCCGCAAAACCGCCTTTTCCACCTTCCTAAAGCCCCGTGGGCTTTACCCCTTGGCCCAAATAAAGTGTTTTCGCACCAGAACATTTCGGGAAACATCTGAAACCCCTTCTGGTGAATTTCGGAACCCTTCCGGAGACGAAACTGTTGGGGAACGTAGTAATTTCAAAAAAAATCCTACGCACACGCAAGATCATGGTGATGCATAGCAACAAGAGGGGAGAGTGTTGTCCACGTACCCTCGTAGACCGAAAGCGGACGCGTTAGCACAACACGGTTGATGTAGTCGTACGTCTTCACGATCCAACCAATCAAGTACCAAACACACGGCACCTTCGAGTTCAGAACACGTTCAGCTCGATGACGTCCCTTGAACTCCGATCCAGCCGAGCTTCAGGGGAGAGTTCCGTCACCATGACGACGTGGTGATGATGATGATGTTCTACTGACGGAGGGCTTCGCCTAAGCACCGCTACGATATTATCGAGGTTGAATATAGTGGAGGGGGCACCACACAAGGCTAAATAGATCTCAAGGATCAATTGTTGTGTCTCAAGGGGGTGCCTCCCTCCCCGTATATAAAGGACTGGAGGAGGGGGAGGGGGCCGGCCACCCTTGGTGTGCCCCATGAGGAGTCCTACTCCCACCGGGAGTAGGACTCCCCCTTCCTTGTTGGAGTAGGAGAGGAGAGGGAAGGAGAGAGGGGGAAAGGAAAGGGGGGGCGCCGCCCCCCTCCTTGTCCAATTCGGACTTGGGGGGAGGGGCGCGCGGCTGCCCCTTGGCCGCCTCTCCTCTTCCACCACTTCGGCCCATGAGGCCCAATAACCTCCGGGGGGTTCCGGTAACCCCTCGATACTCCGGTATATATCCGATAACCCCCAGAACCATTCCGGTGTCCGAATATAGTCGTCCAATATATCAATCTTCATGTCTCGACCATTTCGAGACTCCTCGTCATGTCCGTGATCACATTCGGGACTCCGAACTATCTTCGTTACATCAAAACACATAAACTCATAATATAACTGTCATATAACTTTAAGCCTGCAGACCCTATGTGTTCGAGAACTATGTAGACATGACCGACAAACGTCTCCGGTCAATAACCAATAGCGGAACCTGGATTCTCATATTAGCTCCTACATATTTTATGAAGATCTTTATCGGTCAAACCGCATAACAACATATGTTGTTCCCTTTGTCATCGGTATGTTACTTGCCCGAGATTCGATCGTCGGTATCTCAATACCTAGTTCAATCTCGTTACCGGCAAGTCTCTTTAATCGTTACGTAATGCATCATTTTGTAACTAACTCATTATCTACATTGCTTGCAAGGCTTATAGTGATGTGCATTACCGAGAGGGCCCAGAGATACCGACAATCGGAGTGACAAATCCTAATCTCAAAATATGCCAACTCAACATGTACCTTCGGAGACACCTGTAGAGCTCCTTTATAATCATCCAGTTATGTTGTGATGTTTGGTAGCACACAAAGTGTTCCTTTGGTAAACGGGAGTTGCATAATCTCATAGTTGTAGGAACAAGTATAAGTCATGAAGAAAGCAATAGCAACATACTAAACGATCAAGTGCTAACCTAACAGAATGGGTCAAATCAATCACATCATTCTCCTAATGATGTGATCCCGTTAATCAAATGACAACTCATGTCTATGGTTAGGAAACACAACCATCTTTGATTAACGAGCTAGTCAAGTAGAGGCATACTAGTGACACTATGTTTGTCTATGTATTCACACATGTATTATGTTTCCGGTTAATACAATTCTAGCATGAATAATAAACATTTATCATGATATAAGGAAATAAATAATAACTTTATTATTGCCTCTAGGGCATATTTCCTTCAGTCTCCCACTTGCACTAGAGTCAATAATCTAGATTACACAGTAATGATTCTAACACCCATGGAGCCTTGGTGCTGATCATGTTTTGCTCGTGGAAGAGGCTTAGTCAACGGGCCTGCAACATTCAGATCCATATGTATCTTGCAAATCTCTATGTCTCCCACCTCGACTTGGTCCCGGATGTAATTGAAGCATCTCTTGATGTGCTTGGTTCTCTTGTGAAATATGGATTCCTTTGCCAAGGCAATTGCACTAGTATTGTCACAAAAGATTTTTATTGGACCCGATGCTCTAGGTATGACACCTAGATCGGATATGAACTCCTTCATCCAGACTCCTTCATTTGCTACTTCCGAAGCAGCTATGTACTCCACTTCACATGTAGATCCTGCCACGATGCTTTGTTTAGAACTGCACCAACTGACAGCTCCACCGTTTAATATAAACACGTATCCGGTTTGCGATTTAGAATCATCCGGATCAGTGTCAAAGCTTGCATCGATGTAACCATTTACGACTAGCTCTTTGTCACCTCCATAAACGAGAAACATATCCTTAGTCCTTTTCAGGTATTTCAGGATATTCTTGACCGTTGTCCAGTGATCCACTCCTGGATTACTTTGGTACCTTCCTGCTAAACTTATTGCTAAGCATACATGATAGAGCCTATGGCTGAAGCATAGGGAACATTTTTCATTTTCTCTCTATCTTCTGCTGTGGTCGGGCATTGAGTCTAACTCAACTTCACACCTTGTAATACAGGCAAGAACCCTTTCTTTGCTTGATCCATTTTGAACTTTTTCAAAACTTTATCAAGGTATGTGCTTTGTGAAAGTCCAATTAAGTGTCTAGATCTATCTCTATAGATCTTGATGCCCAATATATAAGCAGCTTCACCGAGGTCTTCCGTTGAAAAACTTTTATTCAAGTATCCTTTTATGCTATCCAGAAATTCTATATCATTTCCAATCAACAATATGTCGTATACATATAATATCAGAAATGCTACAGAGCTCCCACTCACTTTCTTGCAAATACAGGCTTCTCCAAAAGTCTGTATAAAACCATATGCTTTGAGCACACTATCAAAGCGTTTATTCCAACTCTGAGAGGCTTGCACCAGTCCATAAATGGATCGCTGGAGCTTGCACACTTTGTTAGCACCTTCTGGTTGCATCATATACAACTCTTCTTCTAGAAATCCATTCAGGAATGCAGTTTTGTCATCCATTTGCCATATTTCATAATCATACAATGCGGCAATTGCTAATATGATTCAGATAGACTTAAGCATCGCTACGGGTGAGAAAGTCTCATCGTAGTCAACCCCTTGAACTTGTCGAACACCTTTTGCAACAAGTCGAGCTTTGTTGACAGTAACATTACCATCAGCATTAGTCTTCTTCTTGAAGATCCATTTATTCTTGATGGCTTGCCGATCATCGGGAAGTCAACCAAAGTCCATACTTTGTTCTCATACATGGATCCCATCTCAGATTTCATGGCTTCAAGCCATTTTGTGGAATCTGGGCTCATCATCGCTTCCTCATAGTTCGTAGGTTCGCCATGGTCAAGTAACATGACCTCCAGAATAGGATTACCATACCACTCTGGTGCGGATCTTACTCTGGTTGACCTACGAGGTTCGGTAGTAACGTGATCTGAAGTTTCATGATCAATATCATTAGCTTCCTTACTAATTGGTGTAGTTGTCACAGGAACCGGTTTCTGTGATGAACTACTTTCCAATAAGGGAGCAGGTATAGTTACCTCATCAAGTTCTACTTTCCTCCCACTCACTTCTTTTGAGAGAAACTCCTTCTCTAGAAAGGATCCAAATTTAGCAACAAAAGTCTTGCCTTTAGATCTGTGATAGAAGGTGTACCCAATAGTTTCCTTCGGGTATCCTATGAAGACACATTTCTCTGATTTGGGTTCGAGCTTATCAGGTTGAAGTTTTTTCACATAAGCATCACGGCCCCAAACTTTAAGAAATGACAACTTTGGTTTCTTACCAAACCACAGTTCATAAGGCGTCGTCTCAACGGATTTTGATGGTGCCCTATTTAACGTGAATGCGGCCGTCTCTAAAGCATAACCCCAAAACGATAGCGGTAAATCAGTAAGAGACATCATAGATCGCACCATATCTAGTAAAGTACGATTATGACGTTCGGACACACCATTACGTTTTGGTGTTCCGAGTGGCGTGAGTTGTGAAACTATTCCGCATTGTTTCAAATGTAAACCAAACTCGTAACTCAAATATTCTCCTCCACGATCAGATCGTAGAAACTTTATTTTCTTGTTACGATGATTTTCCACTTCACTCTGAAATTCTTTGAACTTTTCAAATGTTTCAGACTTATGTTCCATTAAGTAGATATACCCATATCTGCTCAAATCATCTGTGAAGGTGAGAAAATAATGATACCGCCGCGAGCCTCAATGTTCATTGGACCACATACATCAGTATGTATGATTTCCAACAAATTTGTTGCTCGCTCCATAGTTCCGGAGAACAGCGTTTTAGTCATCTTGCCTATGAGGCATGGTTCACAAGTACCAAGTGATTCCAAAAGTCCATCAGTATGGAGTTTCTTCATGCGCTTTACACCGATATGACCCAAATGGCAGTGCCACAAATAAGTTGCACTATCATTATCAACTCTGCATCTTTTTGGCTTCAACATTATGAATATGTGTATCACTACTATCGAGGTTCAATAAAAATAGACCACTCTTCAAGGGTGCATGACCATAAAAGATATTACTCATATAAATAAAACAACCATTATTCTCTGATTTAAATGAATAACCGTCTGGCATGAAACAAGATCCAGATATAATGTTCATGCTTAATGCTGGCACCAAATAACAATTATTCAGGTCTAAACCTAATCCCGAAGGTAGATGTAGAGGTAGCGTGCCGACCGCGATCACATCGACTTTGGAACCATTTCCCATGCGCATCGTCACCTCGTCCTTAGCCAATCTTCGCTTAATCCATAGTCCCTGTTTCGAGTTGCATATATTAGCAACAGAATCAGTATCAAATACCCAGGCACTACTGCAAGCATTAGTAAGGTACACATTAATAACATGTATATCACATATACCTTTGTTCACCTTGCCATCCTTCTTATCCGCCAAATACTTGGGGTAGTTCCGCTTCCAGTGACCAGTCTGCTTGCAGTAGAAGCACTCAGTTTCAGGCTTAGGTCCAGACTTGGGTTTCTTCTCTTGAGCAGCAACTTGTTTGCCGTTCTTCTTGAAGTTCCCCTTCTTCTTCCCTTTACCCTTTTTCTTGAAACTAGTGGTCTTGTTGACCATCAACACTTGATGCTCCTTTTTGATTTCTACCTCCACAGCTTTTAGCATTGCGAAGAGCTCGGGAATAGTCTTGTTCATCCCTTGCATATTATAGTTCATCACGAAGCTCTTGTAGCTTGGTGGCAGTGATTGAAGAATTCTGTCAATGACACTATCATCAGGAAGATTAACTCCCAGTTGAATCAAGTGATTGCAATACCCAGACATTTTGAGTATATGTTCACTGACAGAACTATTCTCCTCCATCTTGCAGCTATATAACTTATTAGAGACTTCATATCTCTAAATCCGGGCATTTGCTTGAAATATTAACTTCAACTCCTGGAACATCTCATATGCTCCATGACGTTCAAAACGTCGTTGAAGTCCCGGTTCTAAGCCGTAAAGCATGGCACACTGAACTATAGAGTAGTCATCAACACGCGACTGCCAGGCATTCACAATGTCTGCAGTTGCTGGCGCAGGTGGTACACCTAGTGGTGCTTCCAGGACGTAACTCTTCTGTGCAGCAATGAGGATAATCCTCAAGTTATGGACCCAGTCCGTGTAATTGCTACCATCATCTTTCAACTTAGCTTTCTCAAGGAACGCATTAAAATTCAATGGAACAACAGCACGAGCCATCTATCTACAATAAACATAGATAAGCAAAATACTATCAGGTACTAAGTTCATGATAAATTTAAGTTCAATTAATCATATTACTTAAGAACTCCCACTTAGATAGACATCCCTCTAATCATCTAAGTGATCACGTGATCCAAATCAACTAAACCATGTCCGATCATCACGTGAGATGGAGTAGTTTTCAATGGTGAACATCACTATGTTGATCATATCTACTATATGATTCACGCTCGACCTTTCGGTCTCAGTGTTCCGAGGCCATATCTGTATATGCTAGGCTCATCAAGTTTAACCTGAGCATTCTGCGTGTGCAACTGTTTTGCACCCGTTGTATTTGAACGTAGAGCCTATCACACCCGATCATCACGTGGTGTCTCAGCACGAAGAACTTTCACAACGGTGCATACTCAGGGAGAACACTTATACCTTGAAATTTAGTGAGAGATCATCTTATAATGCTACCGCCAATCAAAGCAAAATAAGATGCATAAAGGATAAACATCACATGCAATCAATATAAGTGATATGATATGGCTATCATCATCTTGTGCTTGTGATCTCCATCTCCGAAGCACCATCATGATCACCATCGTCACCGGCGCGACACCTTGATCTCCATCGTAGCATCATTGTCGTTTCACCACCTATTGCTTCTACGACTATCGTTACCGCTTAGTGATAAAGTAAAGCAATTACAGGGCGATTGCATTGCATACAATAAAGCGACAACCATATGGCTCCTCCCAGTTGCCAATAACTCGGTTACAAAACATGATCATCTCATACAATAAAATATAGCATCACGTCTTGACCATATCACATCACAACATGCCCTGCAAAAGTAAGTTAGACGTCCTCTACTTTGTTGTTGCAAGTTTTACGTGGCTGCTACGGGCTGAGCAAGAACCGTTCTTACCTACGCATCAAAACCACAATGATAGTTCGTCAAGTTAGTGCTGTTTTAACCTTCTCAAGGACCGGGCGTAGCCACACTCGGTTCAACTAAAGTTGGAGAAACTAACACCCGCCAGCCACCTATGTGCAAAGCACGTCAGTAGAACCAGTCTCGCGTAAGCGTACGCGTAATGTCGGTCCCGACCGCTTCATCCAACAATACCGCCGAACCAAAGTATGACATGTTGGTAAGCAGTATGACTTGTATCGCCCACAACTCACTTGTGTTCTACTCGTGCATATAACATCTACGCATCAAACCAGGCTCGGATGCACTGTTGGGGAACGTAGTAATTTCAAAAAAATTCCTACGCACACGCAAGATCTTGGTAATGCATAGCAACAAGAGGGGAGAGTGTTGTCCACGTACCCTCGTAGATCAAAAGCCGAAGTGTTAGCACAACGCGGTTGATGTAGTCGTATGTCTTCACAATCCTACAAATCAAGTACTGAACACACGACACCTCCGAGTTCAGCACACGTTCAGCTCGATGACGTCCCTTGAACTCCGATCCAGCCGAGCTTCGAGGGAGAGTTCCGTCAGCACGACAGCGTGGTGACGATGATGATGTTCTACTGACACATGGCTTTGCCTAAGCACCGCTATGATATTATCGATGTGGAATATAGTGGACGGGGGCACCGCACACGGCTAATAGATCTCAAGGATCAATTGTTGTGTCTCAAGGGGGTGCCTCCCTCCCCGTATATAAAGGAGTGGAGGAGGGGGAGGGGGCCGGCCACCCTTGGTGTGCCCCATGAGGAGTCCTACTCCCACCGGGAGTAGGACTCCCCCCTTCCTTGTTGGAGTAGGAGAGGAGAGGGAAGGAGAGAGAGGGGGAAAGGAAAGGGGGGGGGCACCGCCCCCCCTCCTTGTCCAATTCGGACTTGGGGGGGAGGGGCGCGCGGCTGCCCCTTGGTCGCCTCTCCTCTTCGACCACTTGGGCCCATGAGGCCCAATATGGGGGTCCGGTAACCCCCTGATACTCCGGTATATATCCGATAACCCCCGGAACCATTCCGGTGTCCAAATATAGTCGTACAATATATCAATCTTCATGTCTCGACCATTTCGAGACTCCTCGTCATGTCCGTGATCACATCCGGGACTCTGAACTATGTTCGTTACATCAAAACACATAAACTCATAATATAACCATCATCTAACTTTAAGCGTGCGGACCCTACGGGTTCGAGAACTATGTAGACATGACCAAGACACGTCTCCTGTCAATAACCAATACCGGAACCTGGATGCTCATATTGGCTCCTACATATTCTACGAAGATGTTTATTGGTCAAACCACATAACAACATATGTTGTTCCCTTTGTCATCGGTATGTTACTTGCCCGAGATTCGATCGTTGGTATCTTAATGCCTAGTTCAATCTCATTACTGACAAGTCTCTTTACTCGTTACGTAATGCATCATTCCGTAACTAACTCATTAGTTACATTGCTTGCAAGGCTTATAGTGATGTGCATTACCGAGAGGGCCCAGAGATACCTCTCCGACAATCGGAGTGACAAATCCTAATCTCGACTTATGCCAACTCAACATGTACCTTCGGAGACACCTGTAGAGCTCCTTTATAATCGCCCAGTTATGTTGTGACGTTTGGTAGCACACAAAGTGTTCCTCTGGTAAACAGGAGTTGCATAATCTCATAGTTGTAGGAACAAGTATAAGTCATGAAGAAAGCAATAGCAACATACTAAACGATCAAGTGCTAAGCTAACGGAATGGGTCAAGTCAATCACATCATTCTCCTAATGATGTGATATCGTTAATCAAATGATAACTCATGTCTATGGTTAGGAAACACAACCATCTTTGATTAACAAGCTAGTCAAGTAGAGGCATACTAGTGACACTATGTTTGTCTATGTATTCACACATGTATTATGTTTCCGGTTAATACAATTCTAGCATGAATAATAAACATTTATCATGATATAAGGAAATAAATAATAACTTTATTATTGCCTCTAGGGCATGTTTCCTTCAGAAAGACTATTATCCCATATATCAAGCTTTACCTCCGGGCCATTTCGGAGCTCCTCGTCATGTCCGTGATCTCATCCGGGACTCCGAACGACATTCGCTCACCAAAATACATAACTCATATAATACTATATCGTCAATGAACATTAAGCATGCGGACCCTATGGGTTCGAGAATGATGTAGACATGACCAAGACACTTCTCCGGTCAATAACCAATAGCGGGACCTGGATGCCCATATTAGTTCCTACATATTCTACAAACATCGTTATTGGTCGAACCTTTATGACAACATATGTAGTTCCCTTTATCTATCGGTATGTTACTTCACTACTGTAGGATGCTGCTAACGCGACACTATAATCAGAGACCCTTCGACGAAACTGTGTGCAATGCAATAATCACAAATGGTGGTGTAAAAAAACAGTCAAAAAAGGTGCAAAACGTTTGCGATGATGGATGCATCAAGCACGGTTTAGATTTTTGTTGCGTGTGCGATTCAGGGCATACAGTTCAGTTCAATTAACTGTTTGTGATGGGGGTGAACAAAAGAAACGGCTGCTAGATGAAGGTGTGTGCGATGTAGAGCATACGGTTCACTCAGATGAACTATTTGCGATGTGGAGGAACAACAGAAATGGGTAGCCAGTTGAAGGTGTGTGCGATATACGACATACAGTTCACTCGGATGAACTATTTGCATTGAGCCAAGAGAACAGAAATGGTTCAACTTAACAAGATGTGTGTGATACGCGGAGGTCTGTAATCAGAAATGTGTGGGAAGACCGATAACAACACAGGCGATTCCTGTTAACAAGCCGTGTGTGTTGTGAGCAAACGATTGCTGGTATACAATTGTCAGTGATTGATGAAATCATCACCGACGGGTTCCATTGTTTAGTCCGTGTGCGATGTGATTTGCTCTGTCTACAGAGCATCAACATATATATACTTAAAAAGACAACATTGCATAACCAAATTAAGCATACAATTACACAAGTGACTACACACATAACATTTTCACACACCAAAGTAAGCAATTACATGCATAATAAACTAGGAGAAATGAGGATCTAATCATTTACTTCTTGTTGCGACGACGCTTGCCATTGCTCTGCTTCTGGTTGGATCCCTTGCCGTTTTGGGGAAGGAGGCACTTCCTCATGTCAACGATCCGCCTGTACATGGCGTAGCACATGTACGCCTCCTTGGACATGTACACGACGTGAGCTTTGTCGATTTTCTCCATCCAGGCTGAGTGTCAGGCACGCTTGTCCTTGTTGCAGGAATCCTTCATGTCTCTCTCCTCGACATAGGCAAATTTCCACGTAAGCAGGCTATAAGCCCATTATTGTAGTACTTGCTCTCAGCGGTGTGGCGGACCAACCGTGTGGGGTGCGAAGTGGCTTTGCTCATGTGGGGGATGGAGGCCATCCTGCGTGGGCGCTAGGTCTGAGAGGACAACCTTGTCATCAGTGTGTGACCTCTCTGTGGCAACCGTTTGCTCCCCACTAGCATCTTCATGTACCGTGGCAACCGTCCACCGCCTCTTCGCCTTTCCCTCTCAATTTAGAACTGTTGTCGCACGCTCTTCCTCCCTCCATTTTCCTTCACCCTTTCTTCTACCATTGTTCGATCATCTTCTCCATGGAGGGAACAGGCCGGAAACGACCCTGTTATTCTTGCCCCGATCAGAACGATGACTTGGTGGAGGAACTCATTGATCGTAGAGACGTCATCACCTCGGCTAGCATGGCAGGTTCGTTCAAGTCCATTTTCGACTCAACAAATAACATCATTGCAAAGAACCCGAGGGTTCAGGAGCGGTTTGATCTCCCCTATCTTCTTCGCCATGACGCTGGTCGCTGGCGTGGGGACGATGGAAACCTCACCTTGTGCAAGTTGATGCCGCTCTATAATGATACGTGTGATGTTAAGATGCCATTGCTTGAGGGTAAGGCTTGGGCAGGCGCAAATGGAGATTGGGTTGTTTATATTGGGTATAACTACGAGTGGGAACTTGTGAATGTGTACACTCATCACCGGGTTCCACTTCCAAAAATCATAGACTGCCCTGAGGTTGAGCACATAGATGATCTACGCACGTTCAAATACGATCATGGGGACTGTCTTCTACGGAAGATAGCAATTTTTCGAGTTCCCAACCGCTCTTGGGATTACAAGAACTATAAAGTTGTTGCTATCTTCGACAAGCTTGTTGCCGTCCTTACTTCCACGCCTTGATGGATATTGCTCAAAAATCAATTTATGTACACGGATGAGTACTGTGATGCAATTCAATACGAGGGTCTTGTGTTTGCTGCCACCACTCGTCGCACCATTTTTGCATGGAATCCTTATGATTTCGGTACATTTGTCTTCCACCGTAATTATAATTGTTTCGTCCACATGCATGTGGGTTAGCTAGTTTCCCTTTACTAAACTTATTGTGTTTCCAAGGTCCTGTGAACATTCCACCACCTATACTTGAAATTTTTTATAACCAAGGGGGAGATGATGATGGTGATGATCACGAGCATGATGACGAGCAGGACATATATACTCAGTGGCGCCTGGCAACTTATTCCGATGGATCACCTCTTCTTGTATGTATATAGGGCATTGTTGATGTTCCTAACGAAGCAGGTGTTGTCTCCCATGGTCGCACTCTCCGGACCTATTCCAACATCCGTTGCAGGGTATTCAGGATGGATACTCATGTGCTAGCGCCAACACCTTCTCCCTGATTCAGTATTGATAGTCTTGGAGAAAACTCACTCTTCCTTAGACAAAACTATCCAATGATGGTGAAAGGCGATCTAACTGTCGTTGACACAACATTACTACCGTTTATGAGAAGTAATTGTATCTATACCTTGGACATTGCTATGGTTCCCTACCCTCACTATCACAATATGCATCCTATAGGCCGCTTCAGCCTGGATGATCAGTCATGCGTTGGCCTCAAGAGGTTCAAAGCAAGCATTTCCAACGCCGAGGATTGGTTGAGCTGAAGTTCATTTCATCGCTTTGTTATTTGTTGTGTGAGAAAAACTTTAGTATTTACTAGAATGTTTTGTTGGAAATAATCTATAATCCAACATGTATCCTCGTTGTCGTTGTGTGTTGATGACTTGTTGTATATAATCCAACATATATTGTTTTTTATTTGGATGATTAATGCTGCCGTTTTATTGCTTAACCGAACCATGGCACGTATCCATTGTTGGTCTAACGCTCATGGTTCGTATAAATAATCCGTTTGGGATATTGGTTCCCAATTATTAATAACCTCCCGTTTGTAATTAGATAAAGACATCAAAATTGGTCTCAAAACTGACCAAAAAATCACAATGCAACTTTGTATTGGTGTCCATATGACAACATGATAAGTTTAATGAACTTCAAATAAGTTTTGGATGTACTAGAATTTAAAAATCAAGATTCTCATTGTTTGAAATTTGTTGCACGGGGAGTAAACATGCACCCAGTGAGACACATGTGTTTTTGCATTCCAGTTAGGTGCACTATCACGTGTGCATGTAGCTCGAATTTGATTTTTGCACATTATACCCGTAGAAAATCAATCAATTAATGTACTAAAACGTCTTAATGATTTCTGATTTTTTCTAAATTAAAACGTCCCTCCTTTGGTAACATATATATGTTCACCACGGGATAATTAATTTAACATGCATCATAGTTGCGATGGATTCGCGGTGTGTGTGTGTGGGTGTGTGCATGTGGGGGTGGCGGGTGGCTCGCAGTACAATACAAGTTGTGAGCCACCGTGTGGGTTGGCCGTTTTGTTAGGCAGGTCGGTGCCACATCAGAGTCGTGAATTCGTAATTTAAAACATTACACAACCCTTTCATACATACATGTTTTGGCCACATGCAGTCGATGGTTGTCCCACACGACACTCGATACTTGCATGTGACACTTTCAGTGGGCCCGCGGGGTCGTCGTCGATCACTTTGACAAACAACCGGTAATGAGGTTAATTTAAAAATCAGGTATCTCAATGTTTGCGGCCGAGTGATGGTGGCAGGGTGTTTGACATTCATTCCCATTTCTTGCATGCGACCTAAGCATGCAACCAAGGACACGGATTTGAATTTGCAACCAATTTATATGCATTAGAGCATGTGCCTGTAGTTCAAATTTGAATTCTGCACATAAATGCATTGAAAACTCAGTTAATGTATAAAAATGTCCAAACGAACCCCAAAAAATTCCAAATTTGAACACAATACTCCTATTGTTCTATGTTGACGCTAGAGAAAAAACCGAGAGCAATAACAGGCAACAGATATCATTTCATCCCCAAAGGTGGCATGTTCCCTACCGAAACCATAGGCTCTTGTTGTGAGAAGCTCTGGTTTGTGAGAAGCTTATACCAAAACCTGCCCCAAATGGGACAAATTTTTTACCATGACATGTTGATGCCGCTCCATGATAGCATGCCAAGTTTCATGAATTTCAGAAGAGTTTTGGATTTACTAGAATTTAAAAAGCAGGTATCTCAATGTTTGTGGCCGAGTGATGGTGGCAGGGTGTTTGACATTCATTCCCATTTCTTGCATGAGACCTAAGCATGCAACCAAGGACACGGATTTGAATTTTCAACCAATTATTATGCATTAGAGCATGTGCATGTAGTTGAAATTTGAATTATGCACATAAATGCATTGAAAACTCAATTAATGTATAACAATGTCCAAACGAACCCCCAAAAAAAACCTAAAAATAACACAACACTCATGTTGTTTCTATGTTTTTACCACTGCCCCAAATGGGACAATATATTTACCACTGCATGTTGATGCTGTTCCATGCTAGCGTGTCAAGTTTTATAAATTTCAAACGCGTTCTCAATTTACTAGAATTTAAAAACCATGTACCTCAATGTTAGCGGTCGAGCGACGGTGGCAAGGTGTTTGACATACATTGTCATTTCTTGCATGGGACTTAAGCATGTAACAAAGGACACACATTCCAATTTTGAACCACTTTATATGCACTGGAGCATGTGCATGTAGCAGTTCAAATTTGAATTATGCACATGAATGCATAGAAAACTCAGTTAATGTATAAAAATGTCCATGCAACCCCGAAAAATCCCAAAAAATGACACAACACTCGTGTTGTTCTATGTTGACACGAGAAAAATTTAGAAAGTAAGAAGAGGAAACATATATCGTTTGTCCCCCAAGGTGGCATGTTCCCTATTGAAACCATCTGGCTTGTTGTGAGAGAAGCTCCTGTTTGCGAGAATCTTATACCCAAACCTGCCCCAAATAGGAATAATATTTTTACCACGGCATGTTGATGCCGTTCCATGATATCATGTCAAGTTTCATAAATTTCATCCGAGTTTTCGATTTACTAGAATTTTAAAACCATATATCTCAATGTTAGCGGCCAAGTGACAGTGTCAAGGTGTTTGCCATTCATTCTCATTTCTTGCATGTGGCCTAAGCTTGCAACCAAGGACAAACATTTGATTTTGCAACCCGTTTTTATGGACTGGAGCATGTGCTTTAATTTTTAATTGTGCACCTGAAATGGCTAGAAAACAAATTTAATGTATAAAATTTCCAAACGAACCCTGAATAATTCCAATTTTTGTATGACACACATATAGTTGCATGTTCACTGCAGATAAAAGGTCTAGCAATTCAAATACCGTCCATTGCTGCCGTGACCCCATTATGTAATTCAAATCAAGATGAAAAATCAAATAGATCCCACATAGTTTATTATCACCAACCGTGTGAGATGTAGTACAAAATATCCTGGAGCACCGTTGGTGTATAGTATGCCTATGGATTGCGCGAGAAGGTGCGTCGGCTACAGTCCACAGTCGGCGTGTCAAGCACACTAGCTCGCTCCCCAAATACTCCCGCCCCCGCATCCCTCGCAGTCTAAAAAATATCTGCTCACCCTTGATCCAAATTTTCAGTAGCCCCGCCTTGTTACTCCCGCCTAGTAAAATTTTCAGTTGCCGCGGTATTTCCTCAAACACCACCTTAACCCCCCGGCCCCCTCCACACACACCACACACTCCCCAAAACCTTCACTCACCGACACACACCATACCCGTAACCATTGTTAGGTCGCCGCCATCGCCGCCGCCTCCATCCTCAACCTCTGCATGTGTGCCGGGGAGCTCGAGGAGCCAATGGCCCAAGAGAGGTTTATCACGCCCTCTTCGCCCAACGCTAGCGAGGTGGCCGCCGAGGTGTACCCGTCATCCTTCGTGGGCTCTTTATAGATCTGCCATCGCTGGTCCCCTCATCCGCCCGCCGCCATGCCCCTATGCCGGTTCGAGGACTTCCCCGTCCTCCCTCGGACCCGGCAGGCAACATGGTCCTTCCTCGGGTCCGGTATTGGCGGTGGGGGACATGGGTCACCGAGATTACAGATCAGGAGACCCACACCCGCCGGTGGCTTGGTAGCTTCCACACGGCTGAGCTCACGGCCATGGAGTACGACCGCTGGCAGGTCCTCTACCACGGCGCGGCGGCTAGGCTCAATTCCCCTTCATCACACGTCTGGTCCACCTCGTTCCGCCGAAGCCAGGGGTGGTGAGCTCGGCTATGGCACGGGAGGACCGCGAGGCATGGGAGCGCCTCGAGGCCGAGGCTGCCGATGAGGCCTACATGCAAGAGCTCCGCCGGCAGCACCCGGAGCTCGTGGAGGCGGAGCGGGTGATCTTTGCCGATGCGGAGGGCAGCAAGGTTATCACGCTCTCCTCCGCTGACGAGGTCGAAGGCAGCAAGGACGGCAACGTGGAGGGCAGCGAGGTTATCACGCTCTCCTCTGATTACGAGGTCGAAGGCGGCAACGACGACGGTGCGAAGGGCGACAAGGTGATCGCGCTCTCCTCCAATGATGAGGTTGAAGGCAGCAAGTACGGTGGCACAGAGGGCGTCGAGGTGGGTGGCAAGGACAAGGAGATTGACGTCAACGAGTGGAGGAGTGCCTTCCCCAATGACCCCGACGACGGCACCGGCCCGGACCCGGCTCATGGCACACCGTACTTGACGAGGAAGGATTGGCTCGACCTCTACTTGGATAAGTAGTTTAGCTTTTGTTTAGTTTAAATTTATGTTTTATGTTCGGTTATGCAAAACTATCTATGTTTATGTTTGAATGCATTCCACTTTCGGTTGAACCTACTTTGAACTTGATCAAATTGAAGTTTACAACATTAAGTTTAGGGGGTCGACTAGAAACGGCCAAAAATTGCTGGAGTATATATTTATATATCCACTAAGGGTTTTAGTCCTTTAACTTTTAAAGGGTTTTAGGCCTTGTTTATTTCAGTTCTTCACAATGTGATGCTCTATATGTGCAACTATTTGCCGTGGAATTCAATTTCATCAATAACAGTTTCAATAATACCATTGTGAATTACGATATTTGGTTGATGTTAAGGATATTGCAGTTAACATGCCTTTTCGTTTTTTAACACTAACTATTGTACTTTAGACCTGCACAATACCAGTTTGAATGACTATTTGCTTGTTTATAAATGTTATGCCTGATGCAGTTAACACACCTTTCCACTTCTTATTTTGCTTAACTAGCGTGCTTAAGCCTGCACACTAAAGCTATCATTTGTAGATTATGTTGTCTACCATGGATATATTTGGTTGATGTTTATCCTGTTGTGCTTAGCATGCCTTTATATGTACTCATACAGGACAATATTGAGAACAGTGTTGTTTTCCATCGAGGTTAGTTTCATCGCATTGCTTATATGTACTCACTGTTCAGGATCTCGGTAGCTGGTACCATATAGCTTGGGGGCTGATAAGGGATTAATTGTCGAATCGGACATTTCACTGAATATATCTGTAACCCATTTATCAGTAGGTTAACTAGGGCCATATTTAATATATCTAAGGCTACATAGCAACATGCATTGTACTGAATGACTAAATATGCAATCCTAGGCTACATAGCAACAAGGAAGAGTGTTACCTTAATGTTCGTATTACCTTAATGTTTTGATGATGTCTGGATATACATGTATAAAATCTTATATAATGGGATGGAGGGAGTGTTGTACTACATCATTTTGCAATTGTTGTTTACCTTCTAATATTAACTTGGTGCTTTTAGGTAGACATGTCATCGCCAAAGATCCATACTTCGACCCTTTCTGCATATGGGCAATGAGATATTCATGAACCAACATCAAGTGAGAAAACTGATAAAGATTGTTATTAAAATGAGTCAAAAGATGTCAATCAAACTATTTGTTTACACTTTATGCAAAACAACAGTGAACTGCAGGATGGTAAGTAAGAACCCTGTAGCCTTCTGTTTACTGCCTGTAATGAGTTGTGTTAGATGACAATCTCTGAATCTTTTTTCCTTTGCAGTGGATTCTGAAGCAGTTTACTCAAGATTACCTCTCAAACTACATGATTGGTGGCCGACCATCACAAGGGGTTGGACTAGAGTCATGTGTGCCTTCTCCATCCAGGAGAGCACAATAGGGCCATTCCGCTTCACCTTGTTCAGCAACCAGAATGTATGTCGCCTCTTTCTTTACCATCTGTAATAGTACAAGTATAGAACCCTGGTTCATCATTCTTTATTTGGTGCTTATGTAATTCTTAAACATATGTACATGCGAATTGAATAATGCATTGGTTGTTTGAACCTGATGGATATGAATAAAGCTATAGCCTACTTTTAAGTTTAAATTAGGTACAATTTTAAATAGCAGCAATTAAATTAGGGCAAAATTAGGGTGTGCAGGTCATTACAGCGCACATGGTTAATAAAGCACATCATGTGCGATATACATCATAATCCAACACGGTTCATGGAGTGGAAACATGTGTAACAATGCACATAGTTCCTATTTGCAAAGCGTGTGTGATGTCAAACACTATCACATACGATGCGGGAAAACTAAATGTGTGTGAATGTCTAGCTATCATACACGGTTTATAATCATGAACTGTCTGTGATGTGCCAGGCATCATAAACGTACAGCTAGTTTGGTACGTGCTTAGAAAACTCCTGTGCCTAGAATCTGCTTGGTTTTAGGTAAAACCACAAAACTCCGACTGCGATGGTAATGCGAGCACAAACGTGTAGCAAGGATGAAGCGTTTCGGATATTCAAGACACCGGAAACGGTTATATAGGGGCAACTGTATGCATCAAGGCTCCCTATCCCTGACGGTTTCTTGGTCGTGTGGGAAGGACCCCCCTATTGCCCACACTCACTTGGCGACAGTTCCAAATGCCGTCGTAGATAGGGGTTAAAAACCATGTGTATATCACCGACGCGTACCAGTGCTTGCCCGAGATTCGATCGTCGGTATCTTCATACCTAGTTCAATCTCGTTACTAGTAAGTCTCTTTACTCGTTCTATAATACATCATCCCGTAACTAACTCCTTAGTAACTTTGCTTGCAAGCTTCTTGTGATGCTGTATTACCGAGAGGGCCTAGAGACACCTCTCCATCATACGGAGTGACAAATCCCAATACCGATCCATGCCAACTCAACAGACACCTTCGAAGATACCTGTAGAGCATATTTATGATCACCCAGTTACGTCATGACGTTTGATAGCACACAAGGTATTCCTCCAGTATCTGGGAGTTGCATGATATCATGGTCGAAGGAATATGTATTTGACATTAAGAAGAAGTAGCAATAAACTAAACGATCATATGCTAAGCTAACAGATGGGTCTTGTCCATCACATCATTCTCCCAATGATGTGATCCCGTTATCAAGTGACGACACATGTCCATGCTTGTTAGGAAACCTTAACCATCTTTCTATCAACGAGCTAGTCTAGTAGAGGATTTGATGTAGAGCATCCTTCCATCATCACCATGGACTCTATACCAACACATCAAGCACCACGTGGACCCATGACAAGAGCTGGAGCACGCGCAATGGAAAACGAGGTGAACTGCTTCCTATTTGACATGCATATGGATACAAGTGGAACCTGGTTGCTACCTCACCAAAATGCTCTATGTATCATTAGGTACGAAGAGGAACACTCCCAAGCAACTAAGGAGCATCACCAAGGGGTAGGAGAACCACTCCAAGCCCTTGAGGAAGAAGAGGGCAACACAAAGGAGCAAGACAGAAGGTCCCTGGCGACCCCGTGCGCACGAGCCCCTGAGACCCTGTGTCCACGGGCTACACAGGGAGATACGGCTGTAGCACCCCGTGCGTAGGGGCGTGTACACGGGCCCAACTTACCCCGTGCACATGGGTCCTACAGGATGGCCAGCTGAGATCTGGTTTTGGGCCTCCTCTTCATCCACCTCACCCCCAAGCCTATATATTCCATACCTAGGGTTATGTGTAGGGTTAGCAAAGACATATGTGAGATATTTGAGAGCTTTTCCCCTTCTACCACTCCATTGGAGATCAAGGCCTCTTAGGAGAGGATACACTTGTGGATTTCAAGACCTCCTCTTGGAGAAGACTACCATCATCAAGACCTCATCTCTTAGGAGTGGGAAGAACTCTACCTAATGTTTGTTTCCTTTGATTATGCTTGTAATTTTGTGGATCTATGTGTTTGCTATTCTACTGGATGTGTGATTGGGTATTGTTGGAGTGAATTCCTCTTTGTGTTCTTGGTGTTCATCCTTTTCCCCCTCCAAGTGTGAAAAGATCCATCTTAGGGTTCCACCCTACAACATCTTGGTATCATGAGCAAGGTTGATTCACAACTTGGAGTCCCTATCCCCCATTTGCTAGCTTGATTTTGTTGTTTTTCATCCTAATTCGAGAATCCCCACCAAAAATAGCCCTAAGTCTTTTCTTGCAATTTGTTGGATCTTGTGAGATTTGGTTGATTTGATCCACGAATTTGGTGTTTGACAAGTGGATCTACCCCTTACCACCATTACCCACACATCCATCCATCGATTTTGGCCAGAAATTTGAAAATCCCCATGAATCTGAGGTGTTCTTGAGTTTGCAGAACACCATGTGCGCACCCGTGCGCATGGACCATATAGAGTAGTTTGGCCATTCCCATTTTCCCACCTTTTTTCCTTTCCACCACCACTTTTGACCTTCCGCAATATTCTCGTGAGTGTTTGAGCTTTCTCACGTGTCCTAAGGTGTTTTGGCTACTTAGGCGCGATTTGTCTTCATCAACACCGCCACTCGTCATCGGCTTGGAATACACTTCGGCATCGACCACTTCATCTTCATACCAACCGTAAGCAAGGAAGGTAACCTTGACAAGACCATTGTATTACCCTTGCCATTACCTTGATAGACTGGAGCCTCTTTTGCGTAGCTTACGCATCGAGACTAGCAAGTTGAGAATTGCCGGGCCATGCTTATAGTGCACCTTTAGTGTTACGTCTCTCCCGTGCATATACTACTTGTTACCTTGCATTGTGGCCCGCATATCAAGTGTTGTGGCATAGTAAAAAAGAATAAGCTTTTAAGCAAAAGAAAGAGAAGCAAGATCTTGTAAGCAATAGCATTGAACCACTTTGCCTAGTTCATCATCTTGGTTCATACATACATAAGCATACTTGTGATAGTAGATGACTCGTTTCTCTATAGGTTGGTGCACTAGTGTATCTAGCCCATTAGAGCAATCGAGCTATAGTGTCTCTCTAGTATTCGTACAACAAGAGCACTCCCGTGGTTATACCTCTTCGAGCTCATTCCATGGTTGTGTGGATCCCATCTATCTTCCGTGTGTGTGTGTTCCTAGTGATATCCTTGGGTTTGATCTATTTGTGCATATTTTCAACCTTTTCAACATCTTGACTAACATTTGCTTGAATTATTTGTACCACTTCCTAACCAAGATCCTCCATAAGCCTTTTAGTTCTAGGTGTGAGAAACAAATACCCAGTACCAATTCTCCTATTATAGCATCACGTGGGATCGTACTTGTTACATCCACAATCTTTAGAAAAGCTAACTTTGGTTTTGTTCTCTCATTTTCCTACTCACCACCAATTCCACATGATGGATAGGCCTACTTCTTTGGTGAACCCGCTCTTCGAGGGTTGCTACCTCTTGAGCTTGCATTGGTTTTTCCCTTGAAGAGGAAAGGGTGATGCAGCAAAGTAGAGTAAGTATTTCCCTCAGTTTGAGAACCAAGGTATCAATCCAGTAGGAGACTACGCACAAGTCACTGAATACCTGCACAAACAATCAACAAACTTGCACCCAACATGGTAAGGGGTTGTCAATCCCTTCTTGGTTATTTGCAAAAGTGAGATTTGATAGAGATAGATAAACGGTAAAGTAAATATTTTTGGTATTTTTGGTTTATAGATTGGAAAGTAAAGATTGCAAACTAAAGAAACGAAGACAGAAATTGGCAAGTTGATGGGAAACTAATATGATGTAAAATAGACCTGGGGGCCATAGGTTTCACTAGTGGCTTCTATCAAGATAGCAGATATCACAGTGGGCTACCGAGCAATTGATAGAAGAGCACATAATTATGACGACATCTAAGGCAATGATCATGAATATAGGCATCAGGTCCGTGTCAAGTAGACCGAAACAATTCTGCATCTACTACTATTACTCCACACATCGACCGCTATCCAGCATGCATCTAGAGTATTAAGTTCATAAAGATTGGAGTAACACATTAAGTAAGATGACATGATGTAGAGGAATTAACTCAAGCAATATGATGAAAACCCCATCTTTTTATCCTTGATGGCAACAATACAATACGTGCCTTGCTGCCCCTACTTTTACTGGGAAAGGACACCGCAAGATTGAACCCAAAGCTAAGCACTTCTCCCAATGCAAGAAAAACCAATCTAGTAGCCAAACTAAACCGATAATTCGAAGAGACTTGCAAAGATATCAAATCATGCATATAAGAATTCAGAAAAAACTCAAAGAATATTCATAGATAATCTGATCATAAATCCATAGTTCATCGGATCTTGGCAAACACACCGCAAAAGAATATTACATCGAATAGATCTCCAAGAACATCGAAGAGAACATGGTATTGAGAATCAAAGAGAGAGAAGAAGCCATCTAGCTACTAGCTATGGACCCGTGGGTCTGAGGCAAATTACTCACGCTTCACCGAAATGGTAATGGTGTCGATGTAGAAGCCCTCCATGATCGAATCCCCCTCCGGCAGGACACCGAAAAAGGCCCGAAGATGGGATCTCACATGTACAGAAGGTTTCGGCGGTGGAGAAGTGTTTTCGTGGCTCCCCCTGATGTTTCTGGGGTATAAGAGAATATATAGGCAAAGGAACTAGGTCAGGGAAGCTCCGAGGGGCCCACGAGGTAGGGGGTGCGCCCTACCCCCCTAGGCGCGCCCTCCACCCTCGTGGCCACCTCGTTGAGTCTCCGATTTCATCTCCAACTCTCCTGGTTTGCTTTTGGTCCAAGAAAGATCATCATGAAAGTTTCATTCCGTTTGGACTCCGTTTGGTATTCCTTTTCTGCGAAACTCTAAAACAGGCAAAAAAAACAGAAACTGGCACTGGGCCCTCGGTTAATAATTTAGTCCCCAAAATAATATAAAATTGCATATTAATGAATATTAAACATCCAAAACAGATAATATAATAGTATGGAATAAAAAAAAATTATAGATACATTGGAGACGTATCAAGCATCCCCAAGCTTAATTCCTGCTCGTCCTCGAGTAGGTAAATATAAAAACAATTTTTTTGATGTGGAATGCTACCTAACATATTTATCCATGTAATTCTCTTTATTGTGGCATGAATGTTTAGATCCAAAAGATTCAAAACAAAAGTTTAATATTGACATAAAAACATGTCTTCTCAAAATAACATAGCCAAAGAAAGCCATCCCTACAAAATCATATAGTATGGCTATGCTCTATCTTCATCACAAAAAATATTTAAATCATGCACAACCCCGATGATAAGCCAAGCAATTGTTTCATACTTTTGATGTTCTCAAACCTTTTCAACTTTCATGCAATACATGAGTTTGAGCCATGGACATATCACTATGGTGGAAGAGAATATGGTGGTTGTGGAGAAGACAAAAAGGCGGAAGATTGTCTCACATCAACTAGGTGTATCAATGGGCTATGGAGATGCCCATCAATAGATATCATTGTGAGTGAGTAGGGATTGCCATGCAACGCATGCACCAGAGCTATAAGTGTATGAAAGCTCAAAAAGAAACTAAGTGGGTGTGCATCCAAGTTGCTTGCTCACGAAGACTTAGGGCAATTTCAGGAAGCCAATCATTGGAATATACAAGCCAAGTTCTATAATGAAAAATTCCCACTAGTAAATTAAAGTGACAAAATAGGAGACTCTCTATCCAGAAGATCATGGTGCTACTTTGAAGCACAAGTGTGGAAAAAGGATACTAACATTGCCCCTTCTCTCTTTTTCTCTCATTTCTATTTTCTTTTTTTCTTTCTTTTCTCTTTTTTTCTCTTTTTCTCTTTTTATCTTTTTTCTCTTCTTTTACTCTTTTTTTCTTTTTATTTTTCGTCAGGAGTCTCATCCCAACTTGTGGGGGAATCATAGCCTCCATCATCCTTTCCTCACATGGTATAATGCTCTAATAATGAAGATCATCACACTTTTATTTACTTACAACTCAAGAATTACAACTCAATGCTTAGAACAAAATATGACTCTGTGTGAATGCCTCCGGCGGTGTACCGGGATGTGCAATGAATTAAGAGTGACAGGTATGAAAGAATTATGAAAGGTGGCCTTGCCACAAATACAATGTCAACTACATGATCATGCAAATCAATACGACCATGATGAAGTGTGTCATAATACACAGAAGGTGGAAAGTTGCATGGCAATATATCTCGGAATGGCTATGGAAATGCCATAATAGGTAATTAAGTATGGTGGCTGTTTTGAGGAAGGTATATGGTGGGTGTAAGGTACCGGCGAAAGTTGCGCGGCACAAGAGAGGCTAGCAATAATGGTGGAAGGGCGAGAGTGCGTATAATCCATGGACTCAACATTAGTCATAAAGAACTCACATACTTATTGCAAAAATCTATTAGTTATCGAAACGAGGTAATACACGCATGATCCTAGGGGGATAGATTGGTAGGAAAAGACCATCGCTCATCCCCAACCGCCACTCATAAAGAAGACAATCAAAAAATAAATCATGCTCTGACTTCATCACATAACGGTTCACCATACGTGCATGCTGTGGGAATCATAAACTTTAACACAAGTATATATCAAATTCACAACTACTCACTAGCATGACTCTAATATCACCATGTTCATATCTCAAAACAATCATAAAGAATCAAACTTCTCATAATATTCAATGCACTTTATATGAAAGTTTTATTATATCCATCTTGGATGCCTATCATATTAGGACTAAATTTATAACCAAAGCAAATTACCATGATGTTCTAAAAGACTCTCAAAATAATATAAGTGAGGCATGAGAGATCATAAATTTCTATAAAATAAAGCAACCACCGTGCTCTAAAAAGATATAAGTGTTGTCATCTTTGGTATGCAATCCATAAGTGGCTCTCATAATAGATTCATACGGCAATTTAATTTTCTTTGTAGGAAAGTGTTCCATGCACTTTCTTAACAGAAATTGGAATCTAATGTTTCCTTCTTTCATATCAATAACTGCACCAATCGTTCTAAGGAAAGGTCTACCAAGACTAATAGGGCATGTCGGATTGCAATCTATATTAAGAACAATGAAATCTACGGGCACATAATTCCTATTTGCAACAATAAGAACATCATTAATCCTTCCCATAGGTTTCTTAATAGTGGAATCTGCAAGATGCAAATTTAAAGAACAATCATCAAATTCACGGAAACCTAACACATCACACAATGTTTTTGGAATTGTGTAAACACTAGCACCCAAATCACACGAAGCATGGCATTCATAATCTTTAATCTTAATCTTAATAGTAGGTACCCACTCATCATAAAGTTTTCTAGGGATAGAAACTTATAATTCAAGCTTTTCTTCACAAGATTGCATCATAGCAACAATGATATGTTTAGTAAAAGCTTTGTTTTGATTATAAGCATTAGGAGAATTCAACACGGATTGCAACTAGGAAGTACAATCTATTAAAGAAAAATTATCATAATTAAATTACTTGAAATCCAAAAGAGTGAGTTCATTGCTACTTAAAGTCTTGACCTCTCCAATCCCACTTTTATCAATTTTTGCATCTAGATCTAAAAACTCTGAATCATTGGGACACCTTTTAACTAAAGTTGACTCATCTCCAGTCCCATATTTATCAAGATTAACATTGGAAAACAAATATTCAATAGGAGTCACACCAATCACTTTTAGATCTTCATCATTATTATCACAAAAACTAGAAGAACACGCTTTTACAAACCAATTTTTTCAGCACGCATCTTGGCGGTTCGTTCTTTGCACTCATCAATGGAAATTCTCATGACTTTGAGAGACTCATTGATATCATGCTTAGGTGAAATAGATCTAAGTTTCAAAGAATCAACATCAAGAGAAATTATATCCACGTTCCTAGCCAAATCATCAATTTTGAGAAATTTTTCTTCAACCAAAGCATTAAAATTCTTTTGCAAACTCATAAATTCTTTAACACTATTCTCAAAATCAGAGGGCATCTTATAAAAATTTCCATAAGAATTATTATAGGAATTACCATAATTATTATAGGAATTACTAGGAAACGACCTATGATTAAAATTGCCTCTATAAGCGTTGTTACCAAAATTGTTCCTACCAACAAAATTCACATCCATAGATTCATTATTATTCTCAATCAAAGTGGACAAAGGCATATCATTAGGATCGGAAGAAACACTTTTATTTGCAAATAATTTCATAAGTTCATTGATGACCAACAAGTATACGGGATCAAACAGTTTTCGAGGGTAGAGTATTCAACCTAAATTTATTGATTCGACACAAGGGGAGCCAAAGAATATTCTCAAGTATTAGCAGCTGAGTTGTTAATTCAACCGCACCTGAAAGACTTACTATCTGCAGCAAAATATTTAGTAGCAAAGTAGTATGGAAGTAACGGTAACGGTGGCAAAAGTAATAGTAGCAGTTTTGTAGCAATCGTAACAGTGGCAATGGAGAAGTAACTAAGCAAAGCAATATGTGAAAAGCTCGTAGGCAATGGATCAATGATGGATAATTATGTTGGATGTAATTCATCATGCAACAGTTATAACACAGGGTGACACAGAACTAGCTCCAGTTCATCAATGTAATGTAGGCATGTATTCGAATATAGTCATACGTGCTTATGGAAAAGAACTTGCACGACATCTTTTGTCCTACCCTCCCGTGGAAGCGGGGTCCTATTGGAAACTAAGGGATATTAAGGCCTTTTTTTAATAGAGTACCGGACCAAAGCATTAGCACTTAGTGAATACATGAACTCCTCAAACTACGGTTATCACCGGCAAGTGTCCCGACTATTGTCACTCCGGGGTTTGCCGGATCATAACACGTAGTAGGTGACTATACCTTGCAAGATAGGATCAAGAACACTCAATATTCATGAAAACATAATAGGTTCAGATATGAAATCATGGCACTCGGGCCCTAGTGACAAGCATTAAGCATGGCAACACTACTAGGGAAACGTTATACACAGAATTTTAGCAGTAGTGCTTGTTAAAAACACTCGCTACTGCTAAACAGCAATAGCGCGTGCCAAATAAGCGCGCTGCAGACGCATATATAGCAGTAGCGTGTCTCGCTAAAAACTCGCTGATAACCCACAAGTGTAGGGGATCACAACAGTTTTCGAGGGTAAAGTATTCAACCCAAATTTATTGATTCGACACAAGGGGAGCCAAAGAATATTATTGAGTATTAGCAGTTGAGTTGTCAATTCAACCACACCTGGATAACTTAATATCTGCAACAAAGTATTTAGTAGCAAAGTAGTATGATAATAAAGGTAACAATGCAAAAGTAATATTTTTGGGTTTTGTAGTGATTGTAACAATAGCAACGGAAAAGTAAATAAGCGAGGAACAATATGTGAAAAGCTCGTAGGCAATGGATCAGTGATGGATAATTATGTCGGATGCGATTCCTCATGTAATAGCTATAACATAGGGTGACACAGAACTAGCTCCAGTTCATCAATGTAATGTAGGCATGTATTCCGTAAATAGTCATACGTGCTTATGGAAAAGAACTTGCATGACATCTTTTGTCCTACCCTCCCGTGGCATCAAGGTCCTAGCGAAAACTAAGGGATATTAAGGCCTCCTTTTAATAGAGAACCGAAAAAAGCATTAGCACATAGTGAATACATGAACTCCTCAAACTACGGTAATCACCAAGAAGTATCCCGATTATTGTCACTTCGGGGTTGTCGGATCATAACACATAATAGGTGACTATAGACTTGCAAGATAGGATCAAGAAGACACATATATTCATGAAAACATAATAGGTTCAGATCTGAAATCATGACACTCGGGCCCTAGTGACAAGCATTAAGCATATCAAAGTCATAGCAACATCAATCTCAGAACATAGTGGATACTAGGGATCAAACCCTAACAAAACTAACTTGATTACATCGTAAATCTCATCCAACCCATCACCGTCCAGCAAGCCTATGATGGAATTACTCACGCACGGCAGTGAGCATCATGAAATTGGTGATGGAGGATGGTTGAGGCTGACGACGGCGACGAATCCCCCTCTCGGAGCCCCGAACGGACTCCAGATCAGCCCTCCGGAGAGAGATTAGGGCTTGGCGGCGGCTCCGCATCGTAAAACGCGATGAAACTTTCTCTCTATTTTTTTACTCCGCGAGACAGAATACATGGAGTTGGAGTTGAGGTCGGCGGAGCCTCAGGGGGCCCACGAGACTGGGGGCGCGCCCCCACCCTCATGGATAGGGTGTGGGCCCCCTGGTCTTGACTCTTTCGCCATTATTTTTTATATTTTCCAAAAAGTGCCTTCGTGGATTTTCAGGACATTCCGAGAACTTTTGTTTTCTACACATAAAACAACATCGTGGAAGTTCTGGTGAAAACAGTGTCAGTCCGGGTTAGTTTCATTCAAATCATCCAAGTTAGAGTCCAAAACAAGGGCAAAAGTGTTTGGAAAAGTAGATACGTTGGAGACGTATCAACTCCCCCAAGCTTAAACCTTTGCTTGTTCTCAAGCAATTCAGTTGATAAACTGAAAGTGATAAAGAAAAACTTTTACAAACTCTGTTTGCTCTTGTTGTTGTAAACATGCAAAGCCAGCATTCAGGTTTCAGCAAATATTATGAACTAACCATACTCATAATAACACCTCGGTCTCACAATTACTCATATCAATAGCATAATCAGCTAGCGAGCCATAATAATAAAACTCGGATGACAACACTTTCTCAAAACAATCATAACATGATATAACAAAATGGTATCTCGCTAGCCCTTTCTGAGACTGCAAAACATAAATGCAGAGCACCTTTAAAGATCAAGGACTGACTAAACATTGTAATTCATGGTAAAAGAGATCCAGTCAAGTCATACCCAATATAAACCAATAATAATGAATGCAAATGACAGAGTGCTCTCTAGCGAGTGCTTTTTAATAAGAAGGGGATGACTCAACATAAAAGTAAATAGATAGGCCCTTCGCAGAGGGAAGCAGGGATTTGTAGAGGTGCCAGAGCTCGTTTTTAAAATAGAGATTGAATAACATTTTGAGCGGCATACTTTTGCTGTCAACGCAACAACTATGAGATGGCTGTATCTTCCATACTACATGCATTATAGGCAGTTCACAAAGAGAATGGTAAAGGTTTATACTCCCCCAACCACCAACAAGCATCAATCCATGGCTTGCTTAAAACAACGAGTGCCTCCAACTAACAACATCCCTGGGGGAGTTTTGTTTAATTATTTTGATTTGCTTTGATCTTTTTGGATCATGGGACTGGGCATCCCGGTTACCGACCCTTTCTTGTGAATGAGGAGCGGAGTCCACTCCTCTTGAAAATAACCCACCTAGCATGGAAGATATAGGCAGCACCAGTTGAAGCATGAGCTGCTCGAGCATACAAAACAGAATTTCATTTGAAGGTTTGGAGTTTTGCACATACAAATTTACTTGGAACGGCAGGTAGATACCGCAGATAGGTAGGTATGGTGGACTCATATGGAATAACTTTGGGGTTTAAGGAGTTTGGATGCACAAGCAGTATTCCCTCTTAGTACAGGTGAAGGCTAGCAAAAGACTGGGAAGCGACCAACTGAGAGAGCAACAACAGTCATAAACATGCATTAAAATTAATTCACACCGAGTACAAGCATGAGTAGGATATAATCTACCATGAACATAAATATCATGAAGTCAATGTTGATTTGTTTCAACTACATGTGCGAACATGTGCCAAGTCGAGTCACTCAATTCATTCAAAGGAGGATACCATCCCATCATACCACATCTGTGATGCTCCCGATTCAATCGTACACTAATCATGCACGCAAATGTGTACGATCAAGATCAGGGACTCACGGGAAGATATCACAACACAACTCTAAAAGTAAAATAAGTCATACAAGCATCATATTACAAGCCAGGGGCCTCGAGGGCTCGAATACAAGTGCTCGAACATAAACGAGTCAGCGGAAGCAATAATATCTGAGTACAGACATAAGTTAAACAAGTTTGCCTTAAGAAGGCTAGCACAAAAGTAGCAACGATCGAAAAGGCGAGGCCTCCTGCCTGGGACCTCCTAACTACTCCTCGAAGCCGAACTCCATGTAGAATCATCCTCGGGATCATCTGGCTCCTGGGCTCCAGCATCTGGTTGCGACAACCAGGTAGAAAGGAAAGGGGGAAAAAGGGGGGAGAAAAGCAACCGTGAGTACTCATCCAAAGTACTCGCAAGCAAGGATCTAAACTACATATGCATGGGTATATGTGTAAAGAGGCAATATGGTGGACTGAACTGCAGAATGCCAGAATAAGAGGGGGATAACTAGTCCTGTCAAAGACTACGCTTCTGGCAGCCTCCGTCTTGCAGCATGTAGAAGAGAGTAGATTGAAGTCCTCCAAGTAGCATCGCATAACATAATCCTACCCGGCGATCCTCCCCTCGTCGCCCTATGGAAAAGCGATAATCGGGTTGTTTGTGGAACTTGTCTGGGTGTGTTTTATTAAGTATCTGATTCTAGTTGTCATAAGGTCAAGGTACAACTCTGGGTCGTCCTTTTACCGAGGGACACGACTATTCGAATAGATAAACTTCCCTGTAGGGGTGCACCACATAACCCAACACGCTCGATCCCATTTGGCCGGACACACTTTCCTGGGTCATGCCCAGCCTCGGAAGATCAACTTGTCCCAGCCCCACCTAGGCACAACAGAGAGGTCAGCACACCGGTCTAAATCCTATGCGCGTAGGGGTCTGGGCCCATCGCCCATTGCACACCTGCACATTGCGAACGCGGCCGGAAGCAGACCTAGCCCCCTTAATGCAAGTGAAAGCTTACAGTCCAATCCGGTGCGCGCCACTCAGTCGCTGATGTCTAGAAGGCTTCGGCTGATACCACGACGTCGAGTGCCCATATCTTTCCCGCATAGTTGGTTAGTGCGTATAGGCCAGTGACCAGACTCAGATCAAATACCAAAGATCTCGTTAAGCGTGTTATTATGAAGCAACCGCGAACGCCGACCAGGGCCAGGCCCACCTCTCGCCTAGGTGGTCTCAACCTGCCCTATCGCTCCATCACAAAGATCGACACAGAGGGCCGTCGGGACAAAGGTCCTTTCAGCCCCCAATCCATGAATCACTCGCGGGTACTCAACGAGCTGACCCGACTTTAGTCACCATCTATATAGTATGTATATATGTATAATATATAGCCGTGATCACCTCCCGAGTGATCATGACCCGATAGTATAGCAAGGTAGACTGACAAGTATGTAGGGCCAAAGATGATAAATTAGCATCCTATACTAAGCATTTAGGATTGCGGGTAAGGTATCAATGACTGTAGCAACAATGACAGGCTATGCAATAGAATAGGAGTAACCGAACAGTAACATGCTACACTACTCTAATGCAAGCAGTAGAGAGAAGAATAGGCGATATATGGTGATCAAAGGGGGGGCTTGCCTGGTTGCTCTGGCAAGAAGGGTTCATCGTCGATGTAGTCGATCACAGTGGTACCGGCAGCGGCCTCGGAGTCTACCAGAAAGAAGTAACGGATGCGAACACAATAAATTACAGAGCAATCAAAGCATCACAAAGCATAACATGTCAATACGCGGTGCTAGGTGTGCCCTAACGCAGTGCGAGGTGATACCAGCGAAGGGGGAAAACATCCGGGAAAGTATTGCTGGTGTTTTGCGTTTTCGGATAGATGAACTGGAGGAGGAAAGTTGCGTGTTTGCTATGCTGGGGATGTGTGGCGGATGAACAGGCTGCGTACACGGCTTCATCTCGTCGTTCTGAGCAACTTTCATGTACAAAGTATTTTCATCCGAGTTACAGATTATTTTATATTAATTTTTAAAGTTTTAAATCATTTTCTAAATTATTATTACTAAATTAATTCGAAATTAGCATTACTGCGTCAGCATGACATCAGCAGTCAACACAGGTGTTGACTGGTCAAACTGACGTGGGGGTCCCGCATGTCATAGTCTCATAGTAATTAAATAGGGTTAATTAGCTTTAACTAAATGATAAGGTTAATCTAATCCTAATTAATTAAGTTAACTAATCCTTTAATTAATTGATTTAATTAACATTATAATTATTATTTATTTATTTAATTCCTTTAAAAAAACTTTTTAGGGGACGACCCCACTTGCCATTGGGCCAATGGGGGTTTACAGGCACCGGGTGCTGAGGGCAAACGTGCGCGGGCGACGCTTTCGGGCGCGACCTTATCGAGCGCATGCCCAGGGGTGCCGTGGTGAGGCCGGGCGATCACCGGAGGGGGGCGCCGGCGGGAGAGCAGCAGGGTGGCGCCGGAGTGCGCCGCGCGGACGGGTGAGCCGTCAGGCGAGGCCGAGGGACAGAGTGAAGGAAATATGCCCTAGAGGCAATAATAAAGTTATTATTTATTTCCTTATTTCATGATAAATGTTTATTATGAAGGACATATGCCCTAGAGGCAATAATAAAGTTATTATTATTTCCTTATTTCATGATAAATGTTTATTATTCATGCTAGAATTGTATTAACCGGAAACATAATACATGTGTGAATACATAGACAAACATAGTGTCACTAGTATGCCTCTACTTGACTAGCTTGTTGATCAAAGATGGTTATGTTTCCCAACCATACACATGTGTTGTCATTTGATTAATGGGATCACATCATTAGGAGAATGATGTGATTGACATGACCCATTCCGTTAGCCTAGCACTTGATCGTTTAGTATGTTGCTATTGCTTTCTTCATGACTTATACATGTTCCTGTAACTATGAGATTATGCAACTCCCGTTTACCCGAGGAACACTTTGGGTTCTACCAAACGTCACAACGTAACTGGGTGATTATAAAGGAGTACTACAGGTGTCTCCGAAGGTACATGTTGGGTTGGCGTATTTCGAGATTAGGTTTTGTCACTCCGATTGTCGGAGAGGTATCTCTGGGCCCTCTCGGTAATGCACATCACTTAAGCCTTGCGAGCATTGTAACTAATGAGTTAGTTGCGGGATGATGTATTACGGAACGAGTAAAGAGACTTGCCGGTAACGAGATTGAACTAGGTATTGAGATACCGACGATCGAATCTCGGGCAAGTAACATACCGATTACAAAGGGAACAACGTATGTTGTTATGCGGTTTGATCGATAAAGATCTTCGTAGAATATGTGGGAGCCAATATGGGCATCCATGTCCCGCTATTGGTTATTGACCGGAAACGTGTTTCAGTGATGTCTACATAGTTCTCGAACCCGTAGGGTCCGCATGCTTAAGGTTTCGATGACAGTTTTATTATGAGTTTATGAGTTTTGATATACCGAAGGAGTTCGGAGTCCCGAATGAGATTGGGGACATGACGAGGAGTCTCGAAATGGTCGAGACGTAAAGATCGATATATTGGACGACTATATTCGGAGTTCGGAAAGGTTCCGAGTGATTCGGGTATTTTTTGGAGTACCGGAGAGTTACGGGAATTCATATTGGGCCTCAATGGGCCATACGGGAAGGGAGAGAAAGGGCCAAAAGGGTGGCCGCACCCCCCCCTTGGACTAGTCCGAATTGGACTAGGGAAGGGGGGCGCCCCCTTCCTTCCTTCTCCTTCTCTCTTCCCTTTCCTTCTCTCCTACTCCTACTACATGGAAGGGTTCCTAGTTCTACTAGGAAAAGGGGAATCCTACTCCCGGTGGGAGTAGGACTCCCCTAGGGCGCGCCATAGAGAGGGCCGGCCCTCCCCCTCCTCCACTCCTTTTTATACGGGGGCAGGGGGCACCCCATAGGCACACAAGTTGATCTACGGATCCTTCCTTAGCTGTGTGCCCCCCTCCACCATATTCCACCTCGGTCATATCATCGCGGAGTTTAGGCGAAGCCCTGCGCCGGTAGAGCATCATCATCGTCACCACACCGTCGTGCTGACGGAACTCATCCCCGACACTTTGCTGGATCGGAGTTCGGGGATCGTCATCGAGCTGAACGTGTGCTGAACTCGGAGGTGCCGTACGTTCGGTACTTGGATCGGTCGGATCGTGAAGACGTATGACTACATCAACCGCGTTGTCATAACGCTTCTGCTTACGGTCTACGAGGGTATGTGGACAACACTCTCCCCTCTCGTTGCTATGCCATCACCATGATCTTGCGTGTGCGTAGGAATTTTTTTGAAATTACTACGTTCCCAACATATTATTCATGCTAGAATTGTATTAACCGGAAACATAATACATGTGTGAATACATAGACAAACATAACGTCACTAGTATGCCTCTACTTGACTAGCTCGTTTATCAAAGATGGTTATGTTTCCTAGCCATGGACAAAATAGTTGTCATTTGATTAACGGGATCACATCATTAGGAGAATGATGTGATTGACTTGACCCATTCCGTTATCTTAGCACTTGATCATTTAGTATGTAGCTATTGCTTTCTTCATGACTTATACATGTTCCTGTAACTATGAGATTATGCAACTCCCGTTTACCGGAGGAACACTTTGGGTGCTACCAAACGTCACAACGTAACTGGGTGATTATAAAGGAGTACTACAGGTGTCTCCAAAGGTACATCTTGGGTTGGCGTATTTCAAGATTAGGTTTTGTCACTCCGATTGTCGGAGAGGTATCTCTGGGCCCTCTCGGTAATGCACATTACTATAAGCCTTGCAAGCAATGTAGCTAATGAGTTAGTTACGGAATGATGCATTACGTAACGAGTAAAGAGACTTGCCGGTAACGAGATTGAACTAGGTATTGGATACCGACGATCGAATCTCGGGCAAGTAACATACCGATGACAAAGGGAACAAAGTATGTTGTTATGCGGTTTGACCGATAAAGATCTTCGTAGAATATGTAGGAGCCAATATGGGCATCCAGGTTCCGCTATTGGTTATTGACCAAGAATAGTTCTAGGTCATGTCTACATAGTTCTCGAACCCGTAGGGTCCGCACGCTTAAGGTTTCGATGACAGTTATATTATGAGTTTATGAGTTTTGATGTACCGAAGGAGTTTGGAGTCCCGGATGAGATCGGGGACATGACGAGGAGTCTCGAAATGGTTGAGACGTAAAGATCGATATATTCGACGACTATATTCGGAGTTCGGAAAGGTTCCGAGTGATTCAGGTATTTTTCGGAGTACCGGAGAGTTACGGGAATTCATATTGGGCCTTAATGGGCCATACGAGAAAGGAGAAAAAGGGCCAAAAGGGTGGCCTCACCCCTCCCCTTGGACTAGTCCGAATTGGACTAGGGAGGGGGGCGCCCCCTTCCTTCCTTCTCGTTCTCTCTTCCATTTCCTTCTCTCCTACTCCTAATACATGGAAGGGTTCCTAGTTCTACTAGGAAAGGGGGAATCCTACTCCCGGTGGGAGTAGGACTCCCCTAGGGCGGGCCATAGAGAGGGCCGGCCCTCCCCCTCCTCCACTCCTTTATATACGGGGGCAGGGGGCACCCCATAGACACACAACTTGATCTACGGATCGTTCCTTAGCCGTGTGCGGTGCCCCCCTCCACCATATTCCACCTCGGTCATATTGTCGCGGAGTTTAGGCGAAGCCCTGCGCCGGTAGAGCATCATCATCGTCACCACGCCGTCGTGCTGACGGAACTCATCCCCGACGCTTTGCTGGATCAGAGCCCGGGGATCGTCATCGAGCTGAACGTGTGCTGAATTCGGAGGTGCCGTACGTTCTGTACTTGGATCGGTTGGATCATGAAGACGTACGACTACATCAACCGCGTTGTCATAACGCTTCCGATTACGGTCTACGAGGGTACGTAGACAATACTCTCCCCTCTCGTTGCTATGCCATCACCATGATCTTGCATGTGCGTAGGAATTTTTTTGAAATTACTACGTTCCCCAACAGTGGTATCAGAGCCTAGGTTTTATGCATTGATGTTATATGCACGAGTAGAACACAAGTGAGTTGTGGGCGATACAAGTCATACTGCTTACCAGCATGTCATACTTTGGTTCGGCGGTATTGTTGGATGAAGCGGCCCGGACCGACATTACGTGCACGCTTACGCGAGACTGGTTTTACCGCCGTGCTTTGCACACAGGTGACTAGCGGGTGTCAGTTTCTCCAACTTTAGTTGAACCGAGTGTGGCTACGCCCGGTCCTTGCGAAGGTTAAAACAGCACCAACTTGATGAACTATCGTTGTGGTTTTGATGCGTAGGTAAGAACGGTTCTTGCTCAGCCCGTAGCAGCCACGTAAAACTTGCAACAACAAAGTAGAGGACATCTAACTTGTTTTTGCAGGGCATGTTGTGATGTGATATGGTCAAGACGTGATGAGATATAAGTTGTTGTCTGAGATGATCATGTTTTGTTGTAGTTATCGGCAACTGGCAGAAGCCCTATGGTTGTCTGTTTGTTGCATAAGATGCAAGTGCCAAATAATTGCTTTACTTTATCGCTATGCGATAGCAATAGTTGCAAGAGCAATAGTTGGCGAGACGACCATATGACGACACATTGATATAGATCAAGATGATGAAGATCATGGTGTCGTGCCGGTGACGATAGAGATCATGACAGTACTTTGGAGATGGAGATCAAAGGCGCAAGATGATCATGGGCATATCATGTCACATATTTTGATTGCATATGATGTTTATCTGTTATACATCTTATTTTGTTTTGATTGACGGTAGCATTTTAAGATGATCTCTCACTAAATTATCAAGAAGTGTTCTCCCTGAGTATGCACCTTGTGAAAGTTCTTCGTGCTGAGACACCACGTGATGATCGGGTGTGATAGGCTCTACGTTCAAATACAACGGGTGCAAAACAGTTGCACACGCGGAATACTCAGGTTAAACTTGACGAGCCTAGCATATACAGATATGGCCTCGGAACACGGAGACCGAAAGGTCGAGCGTGAATCATATAGTAGATATGATCAACATAGTGATGTTCACCATTGAAAACTACTCCATCTCACGTGATGATCGGACATGCTTTAGTTGATTTGGATCACCTGATCACTTAGATGACTAGAGAGATGTCTGTCTAAGTGGGAGTTCTTAAGTAATATGATTAACTGAACTTTAATTTATCATGAACTTAGTCCTGGTAGTATTTTGCAAATTATGTTATAGATCAATAGCTCGCGTTGTTGCTTTCATATGTTTATTTTGATATGTTCCTAGAGAAAACTGTGTTGAAAGATGTTAGTAGCAATGATGCAGATTGGATCCGTGATCTGAGGTTTATCCTCATTGCTGCACAGAAGAATTATGTCCTTGATGCACCGCTAGGTGACAAACCTATTGCAGGAGTAGATGCAGACGTTATGAACGTTTGGCTAGCTCAATATGATGACTACTTGATAGTTTAGTGCACAATGCTTAACGGCTTAGAATCGGGACTTCAAAGATGTTTTGAACGTCATGGACCATATGAGATGTTCCAGGAATTGAAGTTAATATTTCAAGCAAATACCCGAGTTGAGAGATATGAAGTCTCCAACAAGTTCTATAGCTAAAAGATGGAGGAGAATTGCTCAACTAGTGAGCAAGTGCTTAGATTGTCTGAGTACTACAATCGCTTGAATCAAGTGGGAGTTAATCTTCCAGATAAGATAGTGATTGGCAGAGTTCTCTAGTCACCATCACCAAGTTAGTGGAACTTCGTGATGAACTATAATGCAAGGGATGACGAAAACGATTCCCAAACTCTTCGTGATGTTGAAATCGACGAAGGTAGAAATCAAGAAAGAGCATCAAGTGTTAATGATTGACAAGACCACTAGTTTCAAGAAAAGGGCAAAGGGAAAGAAAGGGAAACTTCAAGTAGAATGGCAAACAAGTTGTCACTCCCGTGAAGAAGACCAAAGCTGTACCAAAGCCTGAAACTGAGTGCTTACACTCCAAAGGAAATGGTCACTGGAAGCGGAAATGCCCTAAATATTTGATGGATAAGAAGGATGGCAAAGTGAACAAGGGTATATTTGATATACAGGTGTTTGATGTGTGCCTTACTAGTGTTTATAGTAGCCCCTGAGTATTTGATACTTTTTCGATTGCTAAGATTAGTAACTCGAAACAGGAGTTACAGAATAAACAGAGACTAGTTGAAGAGGAAGTGATGATGAGTGTTGGAAGTAGTTCCAAGATTGATATGATCATCATCGCATACTCCCTATACTTTTGGGATTAGTGTTAAACCTAAATAAATGTTATTTGGCGTTTGCGTTGAGCATGAATATGATTTGATCATGTTTATTGCAATACGGTTATTCATTTAAAATCAGAGAATAATTGTTGTTCTGTTTACATGAATAAAACCTTCAATGGTCATACACCCAATGAAAATAGTTTGTTGGATCTCGATCGTAGTGATACACATATTCATAATATTGATGCCAAAAGATGCAAAGTTAATAATGATAGTGCAACTTATTTGTGGCACTGCCATTTGGGTCATATCGGTGTAAAGCGCATGAAGAAACTCCATAAAGATGGATTTTCGGAATCACTTGGTTATGAATCATTTGATATTTGCGAACCGTGCCTTTTGGGCAAGATGACTAAAACTCCGTTCTTCGGAACAATGGAACGAGCTACTGACTTGTTGGAAATAAACATACTAATGTATGCAGACCAATGAGTATGAAGGCTCGTGGCAAGTATTGTTATTTTCTAACCTTCACAGATGATTTGAGCAGATATGGGTATATCTACTTGATGAAACATAAGTCTGAAATAGTTGAAAGGTTCAAAGAATTTTAGAGTAAAGTGGAAAATCATCGTAACAAGAAAATAAAGTTTCTGCGATCTGATCGCGGAGACGAATATTTGAGTTATGAGTTTGGTCTTCAATTAAAACAATGTGGAATAGTTTCACAGCTCACGCCACCTGGAACACCACAACATTATGGTGTGTCCGAACATCGTAACCGCACTTTATTGGATATGGTGCGATCTATGGTGTTTCTTACTGATTTACCACTATTGTTTTGGGGTTATGCATTAGAGACAACTGCACTCATGTTAAAAGGGCACCATCTAAATCCGTTGAGACGACACCATATGAACTGTGGTTTAGCAAGAAACCCAAGTTGTCGTTTCTTAAAGTTTGGGGCTACGATGCTTATGTGAAAAAGTTCCATCCTGAGGAGCTCAAACCCAAATCGGAGAAGTGCGTCTTCATAGAATACCCAAAGGAAACTGTTGGGTACACCTTCTATCACAGATCCGAAGGCAAGATATTCGTTGCTAAAACTGGATCCTTTCTAGAGAAGGAGTTTCTCTCGAAAGAAGTGAGTGGGAGGAAAGTAGAGCTTGATAAGGTAATTTGTACCTTCTCCCAAATTGGAAAGTAGTTCATCACAGAAATCAGTTCCAGTGATTCCTACACCAATTAGTGAGGAAGCTAATGATGATGATCATGAAACTTCAGATCAAGTTACTACAGAACCTCGTAGGTCTTCCAGAGTACGGTCCGCACAAGAGTGGTAAGGTAATCCTGTTCTGAAAGTCATGTTACTAGACCATGATAAACCTACAAACTATGAGGAAGCGATGATGAGCCCAGATTCCGCGAAATGGCTGGAGGCCATGAAATCTGAGATAGGACCCATGTATGAGAACAAAGTGTGGACTTTGGTGGACTTGCCCGATGATCGGCAAGCCATAGAAAATAAATGGATCTTCAAGAGGAAGACGGACATTGATAGTAGTGTTACTATCTACAAAGCTCGACTTTGTCACAAAAAGGTTTTTTTGACAAGATTCAAGATGTTGAATACAATGAGATTTTCTCACTCGTATCGATGCTTAAGTCTGTCCGAATCATGTTAGCAATTGCCACATTTTATGAAATCTGGCAAATGGATGTCAAAACTGCATTCCTTAATGGATTTATTAAAGAAAAGTTGTATATGATGCAACCAGAAGGTTTTGTCAATCCTAAAGATGCTAACAAAGTGTGGAAGCTCCAACAATCCATCAGTGGACTGGTGCAAGCATCTCGGAGTTGGAATATACGCTTTGATGAGTTGATCAAGGCATATGGTTTTATACAGACTTTTGGAGAAGCCTGTATTTACAAGAAAGTGAGTGGGAGCTCTGTAGCATTTCTAATATTATATGTGGATGACATATTGTTGATTGGAAATGATATAGAAATTCTTGATAGCATGAAAGGATACTTGAAAAAGAGTTTTTCAAAGCAAGACCTCGATGAAGCTGCTTACACATTGAGCATCAAGATCTATATAGATAGATCAAGACGCTTGATAAGATTTTTTCAATGAGTACATACCTTGATAAATTTTTGTAATAGTTCAAAATGGAACAGTCAAAGAAGGAGTTCTTGCCTGTGATGCAAAGGTGTGAAGTTGAGTAAGACTCAAGACCCGACCATGGAAGAAAATAGAAAGAGAATGAAAAGTCATTCCCTATGCCTCAGTCATAGGTTCTATAAAGTATGCTATGCTGTGAACCAGACCTATTGTATACCTTGATTTGAGTTTGACAAAGGAATACAATTTTGATCTAAGAGTAGATCACTGGACAGCGGTCAAGAATATCCTTAGTGAGGACTAAGGAGATGTTTCTTGATTATGGAGGTGATAAAAGAGCCCGTCGTAAAAAGTTACAACGATGCAAGCTTTTACAGCAATCCAGATGACTCTAAGTCTCAGTCTGGATACATATTGAAAGTGGGAGCAATTAGCTAGAGTATCTCCGTGCAGAGCATTGTGGACATAGAATATTTGCAAAATACATACGGCTCTGAATGTGACAGACCCTTTGACTAAGCTTCTCTCACGAGCAAAACATGATCACACCTTAGTACTCTTTGGGTGTTAATCACATAGCGATGTGAACTAGATTATTGACTCTAGTAAACCCTTTGGGTGTTGGTCACATGACGATGTGAACTATGGGTGTTAATCATATACAGATATGAATATTGGTGTTAAATCACATGGCAATGTGAACTAGATTGTTGACTCTAGTGCAAGTGGGAGACTGAAGGAAATATGCCCTAGAGGCAATAATAAAGTTATTATTTATTTCCTTATTTCATGATAAATGTTTATTATTCATGCTAGAATTGTATTAACCGGAAACATAATACATGTGTGAATACATAGACAAAGATAACGTCACTAGTATGCCTCTACTTGACTAGCTCGTTTATCAAAGATGGTTATGTTTCCTAGCCATGGACAAAAGAGTTGTCATTTGATTAACGGGATCACATCATTAGGAGAATGATGTGATTGACTTGACCCATTCCGTTAGCTTAGCACTTCATCGTTTAGTATGTTGCTATTCCTTTCTTCATGACTTATACATGTTCCTATAACTATGAGATTATGCAACTCCCGTTTACCGGAGGAACGCTTTTGGTGCTTCCAAACGTCACAACGTAACTGGGTGATTATAAAGGAGTACTACAGGTGTCTCCAAAGGTACATGTTGGGTTGGCGTATTTCAAGATTAGGTTTTTTCACTCCGATTGTCGGAGAGGTATCTCTGGGCCCTCTTGGTAATGCACATCACTATAAGCCTTGCAAGCAATGTAGCTAATGAGTTAGTTACGGGATGATGCATTACGTAACGAGTAAAGAGACTTGCCGGTAACGAGATTGAACTAGGTATTGGATACCGACGATCGAATCTCAGGCAAGTAACATACCGATGACAAAGGCAACAAAGTATGTTGTTATGCGGTTTAACCGATAAAGATCTTCGTAGAATATGTAGGAGCCAATATGGGCATCCAGGTTCCGCTATTGGTTATTGACCAAGAATAGTTCTAGGTCATGTCTACATAGTTCTCGAACCCGTAGGGTCCGCACACTTAAGGTGTCGATGACAGTTATATTATGAGTTTATGAGTTTTGATGTACCGAAGGAGTTCGGAGTCCCGGATGAGATCGGGGACATGACGAGGAGTCTCGAAATGGTCGAGACGTAAAGATCGATATATTGGACGACTATATTCGGAGTTCGGAAAGGTTCCGAGTGATTCGGGTATTTTTCGGAGTACCGGAGAGTTACGGGAATTCATATTGGGCCTTAATGGGCCATACGGGAAAGGAGAAAAAGGGCCAAAAGGGTGGCCGCACCCCTCCCCTTGGACTAGTCCGAATTGGACTAGGGAGGGGGGGCGCCCCCTTCCTTCCTTCTCCTTCTCTCTTCCCTTTCCTTCTCTCCTACTCCTAATACGTGGAAGGGTTCCTAGTTCTACTAGGAAAGGGGGAATCCTACTCCCGGTGGGAGTAGGACTCCCCTAGGGCGCGCCATAGAGAGGGCCGGCCCTCCCCCTCCTCCACTCCTTTATATACGGGGGAAGGGGGCACCCCATAGACACACAAGTTGATCTACGAATCGTTCCTTAGCCGTGTGCGATGCCCCCCTCCACCATATTCCACCTTGGTCATATCGTCACGGAGTTTAGGCGAAGCCCTGCGCCGGTAGAGCATCATCATCGTCACCACGCCGTCGTGCTGACGGAACTCATCCCCGACGCTTTGCTGGATCGGAGCCCGGGGATCGTCATCGAGCTGAACGTGTGCTGAACTCGGAGGTGCCGTACGTTCGGTACTTGGATCGGTCGGATCGTGAAGAAGTACGACTACATCAACCGCGTTGCCATAGCGCTTCCGCTTACGGTCTACGAGGGTACGTAGACAATACTCTCCCCTCTCGTTGCTATGCCATCACCATGATCTTGCGTGTGCGTAGGAATTTTTTTGAAATTACTACGTTCCCCAACACAGAGGGGGAGTGGTCGTGGGTTCAGGGAAGGGGGAGCAGCGGGGGAGGCTGGTGGCCACGGTGAACTAGGCAGGGCGCGGGGGGGGGGGGGGGGGGGGGCTCCGAGCGGCACAGTGGGGTGAGGCCACCGTGGCGATGGGGCGCGAGTGCGCACTGGGCGCAGGCGGCGAGCGTGGCATGGAATGGGGCGGCGCGGGCATGGCCGGGCCGCGCAGGCGCTGGTGAAGGAAGAGACAGGGGAGGGGGAGGCCTGGAGCCTCACCGTGATTCGTAGGGACAGGGGCAGCGGGGGTCGGGGTGGGCGACGGGGACGACGGCGGAGAGGAAGCAGGCCGGTGGGGAGGATGAGGCAGGCCGACGGGGAGGTCCGGCGAGGTCGTCCTCCAGAGGATGGCGATGCAGCGTCGATGAGGTGGCGCCAGGGACGGTGAGTGGCGGCGGTGTTGGTGGAGAGTCGACGAAGGTGCGACAATGGCCGCTGGGGAGGGGGACGACGCGGGCGTCGCGGCAGTTGGGGAGTCTGGCGACGGGGTAGGGGCGCTGGCGATGCGGGGCGATGGGCTCGGGGCAGTTGCCCGATCTAGATGGGGACGAGAAGGGGATCGGGGAGAAGTGGGGGGGGGGGATAGTGGGCGCTAGGGTTCGGGGACAGGGGATAAGGGAGTGAGGGAGGCGGCCTGGGCCGGTTTGGGCCGGCCGTCCAGCCGGGCCAGTGGGCCAAGGCCCTTTGGGAGCCGGGGGGCGGGGGGGGGGGGGGTTCTTTTCTTTTGTTTTCCTTTTTACTACTTATTTATTTTTCTTTTCTGTTTTATTTCTAGTTTCTCTTTCATCTAGTTTTATCTAATATTAAAATGATCCCTAATTTAGTAGTACATTAAAACCCACTACAACAAAAGGTCTTACCCCAACACAATTTAGTTTTAAATATTGGTTTTTTTGCTACTGTTTTATTCACCAAAGGGCATTTAAACATTTTATAAAAATGTGGTTTCTCCACCATAATTACCTATGCATTAGTTGGATCACTTCGAACATTTTAGTTTTAATATTTGAAAACTTTTATTGTTTGCTTGATTTTGAATTTGAATTCAAACTGGTTTCAAACTAACGCGGGTTTATCAACAGTAACTGAGGTGACGTGGCATCATTAGCAGGGAATTACTGTAGTCTAATATCCAGGCGTCACAATTCTCCTCCACTACAAGAAATCTCATCCCGAGATTTAAGAGGTGCTAAGGGGGAAAGTTCTGGTTACGAAATTCTAATGGATCTTCTCGGTCTTGGTTGCTCTTCTCAAAGAGTTTGCTCCATGATGTTTATCCCTCCATGCCTCTACTTCTGTGTGTCGGGACGAAGTTGTCATCCTTTCTTTGGGAATTCCATCGTACTCACGTAGAATGATGAGGGGTAACTCAAAAGAACGGAACTCTGCACGGTTGCCTATCCGGTAGATAACATTAGGGAAGGTGGCGAAAAGTAACTCTCAAATGGAAACTTATGAAATTATCGAGAGCAAAGTAAGAAGGTGCAAAGTAGAAGTTTCATGTGCATAGGCAATCGTTCGATGCCTAAACATAGTGTGAAGGGGTTCAGAGCAACGGAAATAAGTATTGTGTCTAATACCCGAATTGATGGTTTCTCAGAAGGTGGCTCATGAGTTACATACGAAGCCAAACCTGAGGAAAACAATGACGTACAGGAGAGTCAGGTTTCGATCTGGTGGAACTGTGGGTTATGGGCCCACCATGTGGGTTAAAGTAGGAAGGGTGGTGACGTCTTGCACGATCGTGCAAGCAAGACATGTCAGAGCATAGCCTGTCAGTTATGTTGGCAACAACGCCGGTACCAAGGGCGGGGGACGAAGAGAACCATTGTCCTGCTCATTGAAACGAGGCAGACCAATAGGCAAGGTTGTCATCCATCGATGGCTACCAGAATGTCATCAACAATAGTAACATGGTCTTACTGATAGAGTGGTACAACGAGGTGCTTACCTAAGCAGGGAATTATCACTGCTCAGTTAAGTCAGATTCAGGAAAGGTTAAACAAAAGAATGGAAAGGAAAACACGATTATTAGATTAGACATAACAATGGAAAGGAAAATTGTGATTACACACAATTATTAGGAGTATATCCTTCCCATGTACAAGTAGAACATGGCACACAGGGTAGGAGAGCAAGTACCCATCCATTCAGATAAGAGGCAAGGATTAATCAAGATGTTACCCATACAACGGTGTTTGGATAACTGAACAAGAAACATTTAGCATTGCGCCTCCAATGTTCTTAATGATGTTCGGAGTAACCACATGCATGCTTCAAGATAGCATTGACATGGTCTTCAAGCAAAGGTCGGACTTGGATACAAAAATGATTCATCAGGGACAACATATAGAATAAGTCTTTCAATTTCCTCCAGGAAGAATGGTTATCCTTGCAAAAGATATTATAATGATAGGTCCTCCTGCCAGGGGTGCTAGGCATGACATCATATTACCGGGTCATCAAGGGACCAACAACATAACTCCTGGAAAGTTGTCCCAACCATCATATCTGACCAAGATGCAGATCCGATTAGTGTCAGGACACCTTAAACTTAGGATGCCTGAGAAGAAGAGGTGCAACACAATTGACGAGACGACATTATATGATCCTCGGGAAATGAACTATGGAAGCGAGTTTTGAATAGGGGTTCACCATTAAATCAAGGAGAGGTGAGGAGGTGACTGATTGGCTCATCGACAATCCAATGAGATTTCCAAAAAGATGGATTTCCGCAACTATGTGAACAAGGAGATAACATTAGCTAGATCAAATGACTTAATGATGTATGCTCAAGGAAAACATACACAATTAAACATTGGTTGAAATGTGCACCCGAAATATGGGCTAGGTAGCACGATCAATGTTTGAATGATGATTCAATAAGCCATAGACGTAGAATGAAACTACAGACCAATAACTTCAAAGCAATAGGGTTGCTAGAAGTTTAGAATTTACACATCACAGACCATTTGTCAGTATTTCGGTTAGAAACAACACGGGGACCAAGAAAAGAATGGTGATGTTAATAAGTATCACTTGTATCAAGAATTCTTAAGGGTGGTGAATTTCCCATGACATGCTTGACATAAAAGTTAGCAATACTCCAAGGTAGAACATAACATAAGTTGGATAGCAAGGATCTCAAGGTACAACACAAAACATGAACAAGTTTGTGTTGAAGGGAAAGCAAGAATGTTGTTGATGATAATACAAATCATCAAGGGGCAAGGATGGTATTTCTCATCATGAATACAATTGATATCCTGGAGGAACTCAGAATGTTGATGATGATCATGACAAATTTTGTCGAGAGGTTTCATGGAGATGTAATCGGTCATCGACGACATCAAGCAAATGGAAGGATGGAGCGAAAAGTTATTGAAACCACGAATATGACACAAACTCGGAATCAAGCTTGTTGCTTGAGGTGAAACGGTAAGACAAGGAAGATCGATGTAATCTTAGCTCATCACCGAAAGTTGTGCTCTAGGAATAAGGACCAGGTAGCACAATTTAAGCTTTAACATGACGATGACGATGTAGCCAATCGGTTTGGAATGACATCAGTGAGTACAACTCGCAAGTAATAAGGATTAAAAAGAGTAGTTGAACCATAGAACGGACTCGATTCAGTTATCGGGGTTTCGAGTGAAAAACAACTCAAAACCCAGAGAAAATTGGAATCATCGAGAAATAATAGTTGATGAAGAACTCACAACAAGTTATGTAGTACGTTGATATTCTCGAGATACCAGAGTGTAATACTCGACGGTAGAGCAGAGTAGACGGCGGACACGTGAAATGCTCTGCAGAAGACAAGTACTTCATCTTGTCTGAGAAATGGAATCAAAGGAGAATAATAATGGTCGGAACCATGGTTGGAAAGGACCAAACATGGATACTAGATGAACCTATATCAAGGAAAGAGTTATTATTATAGGAAGTTTCCATGATAGGATCTACATCATGTCCATGGGCATGAACACCAGTTCAAGGTCGACTCCCACTTCTTCAATGCATGACCTTTCACTCACTTCTCGGCTTCGACGAAGTTGTAGTGTTGAAATTTTATCTGGCATAACATCAGTAGATTATGACCCGTAGTAGTTTCCGGGTTAACAAGATTAGAAAAGGCATAGGTTCAACCCATCAGGGCCTCTTAGGAACATATACCACAAACTTCAGAAGTAGATAACACAAGCTCGAAAGCAGAGCATGTTCGACAAGGCAGAGGATACAACTTACGAAAGGCAATATGTACCTGAGAAAAGACTCACAAAGTTATTGGATACGAAGGACGTTGTCGGATGAAATCCATAAAGGATCTGGTGGTCCACAAGGGATCTGATGTGAGCATCGGTATTCAACCAGAAGAAGAAAGAATGCAAGGGGATCGGATTATAGAAACAACTGACTAACTCAAAGTTCAATTGCACAAGAATTATGAATTCCCAGTAAAGGGATCAGAAGCAACGCTCTAATTAGGGATGGATAAGTTGAATAGTCTTAGGGGTACATTCGACGACCATCTAATTGGTCGAGAACCAGCTCGAGCTAAAAATGACAGCTGAGCCAGAAAGAGAATTCATAAGGATCATTTGATGATTGCAGGCATTCGCAATGTATTGAATCAACGGACCCAAAATGATAAAGACAAAGGATGCCAATGAAGATGACTAGATATATGGAATTAACCATATTGCGGGAAGGTAAGAACTTCAGTAGCAATAAGGTGCTGAGGATTTTTAGAAGGTCGAATAGCATTTCGAAGAATTTTTGTGAATTACATGGATTAACTGAGGATGAGCGGATACTCAGTAAGTGCGAGAAATTATTCGTAGGGTGTATTCATGTGGCAAGAACTGCAAGGCAGTAAGCTCAAAGGATTCTCGGAGCAATGGAGAGCAGTTCAGGGCATCTTGTAATATCAAGATCCATAGGATTGAATGTAAGAATGGCACGTGTATATAGTTATCCATAAGGATATAACAATGGTAGGGGGTTCGTAAGGGCGGTGGACATAAGTGTCTCAGGAGAACATCGTAGAGTATCTTCAAAATCTTCTGGTGCACTAAGCAATCATCTGGAGTGAGGGCTCTCCGGGAGGAAGTAGTTACGAGAACCTAGAGTCGGCGTTAGTAAAATCATTTAACCCAAATATAGGAGAGATCAGAGTCCTAGAGTAAAGGTCAAGGAGCAAAAGATCCTAATACCACCCAATGGCGACGTGGGCCCGTAAGCCACACAGCCAAGTTAGTAAAATAGTTTTCGGCTTCTAGACTCAACTTCGGCCAAGGAGTTGGAAAGGGGATTCCTACAGGTAGTCGGCTCTGATACCAACTTGTGACGCCCCCGATTCAATCGTATACTAATCATGCACGCAAATGTGTACAATCAAGATCAAGGGGAAGATATCACAACACAACTCTAAAAGTAAAATAAGTCATACAAGCATCATATTACAAGCCAGGGGCCTCGAGGGCTCGAACACAAGTGCTCGAACATAAACGAGTCAGCGGAAGAAATAATATCTGAGTACAGACATAAGTTAAACAAGTTTGCCTTAAGAAGGCTAGCACAAAAGTAGCAACAATCAAAAAGGCGAGGCCTCCTGCCTAGGACCTCCTAACTACTCCTCGAAGCCGAACTCCATGTAGAATCATCCTCAGGATCATCTGGCTCCTGGGCTCCAGCATCTGGTTGCGACAACCAGGTAGAAAGGAAAGGGGAAAAAGGGGGAGAAAAGCAACCGTGAGTACTCATCCAAAGTACTCGCAGGCAAGGATCTAAACTACATATGCATGGGTATATGTGTAAAGAGGCAATATCGATGGACTGAACTGCAGAATGCCAGAATAAGAGGGGGATAGCTAGTCCTGTCAAAGACTACACTTCTGGCAGCCTCCGTCTTGCATCATGTAGAAGAGAGTAGATTGAAGTCCTCCAAGTAGCATCGCGTAACATAATCCTACCCGGCGATCCTCCCCTCGTCGCCTTGTGGAAAAGTGATCACCGGGTTGTCTGTGGAACTTGTCTGGGTGTGTTTTATTAAGTATCCGATTCTAGTTGTCATAAGGTCAAGGTACAACTTCAGGTCGTCCTTTTACCGAGGGACACGGCTATTCGAATAGATAAACTTCCCTGCAGGGGTGCACCACATAACCCAACACACTCGATCCCATTTGGCCGGACACACTTTCCTGGGTCATGCCCGGCCTCGGAAGATCAATTTGTCCCAGCCCCACCTAGGCACAACAGAGAGGTCAGCACGCCGGTCTAAATCCTATGCGTGTAGGGGTCTGGGCCCATCGCCCATTGCACACCTGCACATTGCGAGCGCGGCCGGAAGCAGACCTAGCCCCCTTAATACAAGTGCAGGCTTACGGTCCAATCCGGCGCACACCGCTCAGTCGTGGATGTCTAGAAGGCTTCGGCTGATACCACGACATCGAGTGCCCATATCTTTCCCGCATAGTTGGTTAGTGCGTATAGGCCAGTGGCCAGACTCAGATCAAATACCAAGATCTCGTTAAACATGTTATTATGAAGCAACCGCGAATGCCGACCAGGGCCAGGCCCACCTCTCGCCTAGGTGGTCTCAACCTGCCCTGTCGCCCCGCCACAAAGATCCACACAGAGGGCTGTCGGGACAAAGGTACTTTCAGCCCCCAATCCATGAATCACTCGAGGGTACTCAACGAGACGACCCGACTTTAGTCACCATCTGTATAGTATGTATATATGTATAATATATACCCGTGATCACCTCCCGAGTTATCAGGGCCCGATAGTATAGCAAGGTAGACTGACAAGTATGTAGGGCCAAAGATGATAAACTAGCATCCTATACTAAGCATTTAGGATTGCGAGTCAGGTATCAATGACTGTAGCAACAATGACAGGCTATGCAACAGAATAGGAGTAACTGAACATTAACATGCTACACTACTCTAATGCAAGTAGTAGAGAGAAAAATAGGCGATATCTGGTGATCAAAGGGGGGGGCTTGCGTGGTTTCTCTGGCAAGAAGGGTTCGTCGTCGATGTAGACGATCACAGGGGTACCGGCAGCGGCCTCGGGGTTTACCGGAAAGAAGTAATGGATGGGAACACAATAAATAACAGAGCAATCAAAGCATCACAAAGCATAACATGTCAATACGCGGTGCTAGGTGTGCCCTAACGCAGTGCGAGGTGATACCGGCGAAGGGGGGAAACATCCGGGAAAGTATTCCCGGTGTTTCGCGTTTTCGGACAGATGAACCGGAGGAGGAAAGTTGCATGTTTGCTATGCTGGGGATGTGTGGCGGATGAACAGGCTATCTAGATTCGTCTCGTCGTTCTGAGCAACTTTCATGTACAAAGTATTTTCATCCGAGTTACGGATTATTTTATATTAATTTTTAAAGTTTTAAAACATTTTCTAAATTATTATTACTAAATTAATTCGAAATTAGCATTACTGCATCAGCATGATGTCAGCATGACATCAGCAGTCAATAGAGGTGTTGACTGGTCAAACTGACGTGGGGGTCCCGCATGTCATAGTCTCATAGTAATTAAACACGGTTAATTAGCTTTAACTAAATGATTAGGTTAATCTAATCCGAATTAATTAAGTTAATTAATCCTTAAATTAATTGATTTAATTAACATTTTAATTATTATTTATTTTATTTATTTATTTAATTCCTTGAAAAACGTTTTAGGAGACGGCCCCACTTGTCATTGGGCCAATGGGGGTTTACGGGCGCCGGGTGCAGAGGGCAAACGGGCGCGGGTGACGCTTTCGGGCGCGACCCAATCGGGCGCACGCCCAGGGCGCCGTGGCGAGGCCGGGCGGTCACCGGTGGGAGAGTAACAGGGCGGCGGCAGAGTGGGCCCGCGCGGACGGGCGAGTCGCCAGGCGAGGCCAAGGGACAGAGGAGGAGTGGTCGTGGGTTCAGGGAAGGGGGAGCAGCGGGGGAGGCCGGTGGCCACGGCGAACTAGGCAGGGCGCGGGGGGGGGGGGGGCTTCGAGCGGCGCAGTGGGGCGAGGCCACCGTGGCGACGGGGCGCGGGGCGCGCACTGGGCGCAGGCGGCGAGCGTGGCAAGGAACGGGGCAGCGCGGGCGTGGCCGTGGCCGCTCAGGCGCCGGTGAAGGCAGAGACAGGGGAGGGGGAGGCCTGGGGCCTCACCATGATTCGTAGGGACGGGGCAGCGGGGGTCGGGGTGGTCGACGGGGACGACGGCAGAGAGGAAGCAGGCCGGTGGGGAGGAGGAGGCAGGCCGATGGGGAGGTCTGGCGAGGTCGTCCTCCAGAGGGTGGCGATACGGCGTCGACGAGGTGGCGCCGGGGACGGTGAGTGGCAGCGGTGTTGGTGGAGAGCTGACGAAGGTGCGACGATGGCCGCTGGGGAGGGGGACGACGCGGGCGTCGCGACAGTGGGGGAGTCCGGTGACGGGGTAGGGGCGCTGGCAATGCGGGGCGATGGGCTCGGGGCAGTTGCCCGATTGAGATGGGGACGAGAAGTGGATCTGGGCGAAGTGGGAGGGGGGGATAGTGGGCGCTAGGGTTCGAGGACAAAAGATAAGGGAGTGAGGGGGGCGGCATGGGCCGGTTTAGGCCGGCCGTCCAGCTGGGCCAGTGGGCCAAGGCCCTTTGGGAGCCTGGGGGGTTTTCTTTTCTTGTGTTTTGTTTTTTACTGTTTATCTATTTTTCTTTTCTGTTTTATTTCTAGTTTCTCTTTAATTTAGTTTTTATCTAATATTAAAATGATCCCTAATTTAGTAATACATTAAAACCCACTACAACAAAAGGTCTTACCCCAACACAATTTAGTTTAGTATTTTGTTAATTATAAAAGCATTTAAATATTGGTTTTTTGCTACTGTTTTATTCACCTAAGGGCATTTAAACATTTTATAAAAATGTGGTTTCTCCACCATAATTACCTATGCATTAGTTGGATCACTCCGAACATTTTAGTTTTAATATTTGAAAACTTTTATTGTTTGCTTGATTTTGAATTTGAATTCGAACCTGTTTCGAACTAACGCGGGTTTATCAACAGTAACTGAGGTGACATGGCATCATTAGAAGTGAATTACTGTAGTCTAATTATCCGAGCGTCACAACATCATAATCATTCTAATAGCATGTTGGCACACAAGGTAAACCATTATAACTCATAGCTAATCATGCATGGCACAAGCAACTATAATCTCTAAATGTCATTGCTAATATGTTTACTTCATAATAAGCTGAATCAGGAATGATGAACTCATCATATTTACAAAAACAAGAGAGGTCGAGTTCATACGAGCTTTTCTCATCTCAATTAGTCCATCATATATCGTCATTATTGCCTTTCACTTGCACGACTGAACGATGTGTATAATAATAATAGTGCACAGGCATTGGACTAAGCTGGAATCTGGAGGCATTCAACTCAAGAGATAGGACAAGTAATATGGGCTCTAACTGAAATGAACAATCATGCATATGAGAGCCACTAAACATTTTCAATATGGTCCTTTACTCTCGCCCCCCAAAGAAAAGAAAATAAAATAAAACTATTTACACGGGAAAGCTCCCAACAAGTAAGAAGAAGAACTAGAAATATTTTTGGGTTTTCATTTTAAGTTCTACTACAAGCATGGAAATTAAACTAACTAATTTTTTTGGTTTTTCTTAAGGTTTATCAAACACACAAGAAGAAAACTAAAAAAAGGAAAATTAAACTAGCATGGTTAATACAATGAAAGAGTATGAGCACCGACGACTAGAATAGTGTGTGAACATGAATGTAAAGTCGGTGAGAAATACGTACTCCCCCAAGCTTAGGCTTTTGGCCTAAGTTGGTCTAATACCAAGGACCGCCTGGCTGATATCTGTAGTTGTAATTGGGGTCGTACTGAGATGCAGCAGCTACCGCCTCCTGGGCTACAACATGCTGGCGAGCCGCCTCCGCTCTCCCCTCGTGTTCAGCTACTTCCCCCCTGGTAACAACGTATCTTTCTTTTGCCTGATAATCAAAAAGGAGAGGAGCAGGAAGATTAACATGGACGACGTTGCGTCTGTCATAGATTAGTCGATACTGGAGGAATTGTTCATTCCTCCTAAGAAAATGATGGTTGACCATAGCGTCATAATCTAAATAAGCAGGAGGTAACATCATATCCCCCTCTCGTGGGGCTATACCAAGATAATTAGCCACACGGGTCGCATAAATTCCTCCAAATAAATCTCTAGCTCTACCATTATTATGCAACCTTCGTGCAACTATTTCCCCCAAGTTATAACCTTTATAACCTAACACAACACTCTTGAGGACACAAAGATCAGGGACACACATATGGCATGCTTCATCTTTACCGTTAATGCATCTACCAATGAAGAAAGCAAAATAATGTATAGCAGGAAAATGAATGCTCTCTATGGTAGCTTGTGCAATATCCCTGGATTCTCCCACGGTAATACTAGCAAGGAAATCTCTAAATTCAGATTTGTGGGGATTATTAATATTACCCCACTGCGGAAGTTTGCAAGTAGTTGGAAAATCCTCTAAGTCCATGGTATAAGATGTATCATAGATATCAAATAGGACACTAGGAGAATTACATGTACAGTTATATTTAAACCTTCGCACAAAGGAATCAGTCAATTGATAGTACTGAGGACACTTATCTTGTACGAAGTCCTCCAGATCAGCATTACGCACATACGCGTCAAATTCCTCCTTAAAGCCTTCTTCGACCATAAAATTGTCGGATGGCCACTCACAAGCTCGTACATCTGCGTCCCTCGGTAGTTCAACATCTTGCTCACGTATAGAAATCCTGGGCCCTTTCTTCACCGAGGAACCACCTTAGAACATTCTCCTAGACATATTTTTTTCAAGCAACAATCTCCCAAAGCAGTTTTGTGAATGGAGCTTTGAGCAAGGAGATCAAAAATCACAGCAAAATGAGCTAGAACTCGTGCTTGAGCTGGATGGGGATTTTTTTGGGAAGAAGATGGAGTGTGTGGGTGCTGGCATAAGTGGAGGGGGCCCACCAGGGTCCCATGAGACAGGGGGCACGCCGAGGGTAGGTAGGCGCGCCCTCCACTCTTGTGGCCTTGTGCTTGCCCCTCCTGCAGTGATTTCCGTGCCTAAAATCCTCAAATATTCCATAAAAAATCATACTAAATTTGCAGGGCATTTGGAGCACTTTTATTTTCGGGATATTTTTTTAATGCACGGATAATTCAGAAAACACACAGATAATACTATTTTTGCTTTACTTATTCTAAATAATAGAAAGTAAAAAGACAGTATAGAAGGTTGTGCCTTCTAGTTTCATCCATCTCGTGATCATCAAAATGAATCCACTAACAAGGTTGATCAAGTCTTGTTAACAAACTCATTCCGAATAACACGGAACCGGAGAAATTTCGAATAACACTAAGTTACCTCAACGGGGATATGAACATCCCCAATAATAAGAATATCATACTTTTTCTTGACAGTAGGAAGAGGAAATTCAAAACCTCCAATAATGATAGTTGGAATTTTTCCAATAGAATTGATGCTATGAACTTGAGATTGTTTCCTCGGAAAGTGTACCGTATGCTCATTACCATTAACATGAAAAGTGACATTGCCTTTGTTGCAATATTCAAAAACAGTCTACCAAGGATAATTGACATACTATCGTCCTCGGCAATATCAAGAATAACAAAGTCCGTTAAGATAGTGACATTTGCAACCACAACAGGCACATCCTCACAAATACCGACAGGTATAGCAGTTGATTTATCATCCATTTGTAGAGATATTTCAGTAGGTGTCAACTTATTCAATTCAAGTCTACGATATAAAGAGAGAGGCATAACACTAACACCGGCTCCAAGATTACATAAAGCAGTTCTAACATAATTTCTTTTAAGGGAGCATGGTATAGTTGGTACACCCGGATCTCCAAGTTTCTTTGGTATTCCACCTTTAAAAGTGTAATTAGCAAGCATGGTGGGAATTTCAGCTTCCGATATCTTTCTTTTGTTTGTAATGATATCCTTCATATACTTAGCATAAGGATTTACTTTAAGCATATCAGTTAAGCGCATATGTAAGAAGATAGGTCTAATCATTTCAGCAAAGCGCTCAAAATCCCCATCATCCTTTGTCTTGGATGGTTTAGGAGGAAAGGGCATCGGTTTCTGAACCCATGGTTCTCTTTCTCTACCGTGCTTCCTAGCAACAAAATCTCTCTTATCATAACGTTGATTCTTTGATTGTGGGTTATCAAGATCAACATCAGGTTCAATCCCTACTTTATTGTTTTTGCTAGGTTGAGCATCAACATGAACATTATCACTAGGTTCATGTTTATCACCTGATTGTGTTTCAGCATCAGAAATAGAAATATCATTGGGATTCTCAATTGTGTCTACAGTAGGTTCACTAGAAGCATGCAAAGTCCTATCGTTTTTCTTTTTCTTCTTTTTAGAAGAACTAGGTGCCTCTAAATTGTTTCTCTGAGAATCTTGCTCGATTCTCTTAGGGTGGCCTTCAGGATAAAAAGGTTCCTGAGTCATTCTACCAGTTCTAGTAGCCACTCTAACAGCAAAGTCATTTTTATTATTTAATTCATCAAGCAAATCATTTTGAGCTTTGAGTACTTGCTCAGCTTGAGTAGCAACCATAGAAGCATATTTGCTAATGAGTCTAAGTTCACCTTTAACTCTAGCCATATTATCGCTCACGCGTCCTATCTCGAAAGCATTATTCTTTAATTCTCTACCAACATAAGCATTAAAACTTTCTTGCCTAGCCATAAAGTCATCAAATTCATCTAAGCATGGGCTATAATATTTAGTAGAGGGGATTTCAAATTTATCATATCTATAGAGAGAATTTACCTTTATTACCAGTGTCGGGTTATCAAGACAATGTGGTTCTTCAATATGCAATATATTAAGACCATGTATTTCTTCAATAGGTGGTAAATTCTTGACATCTTCAGCTTTTATACCTTTTACTTTCATTGATTTCTTTGCCTCTTGCATATCTTCAGGACTGAGAAATAAAACACCTCTCTTCTTCAGAGTGGGTTTAGGAATAGGCTCATGAGTTGGCTCAATTGGTTCAGGAATTGGCTCAGGAAGAGTCCAAGTATTTTCATTAGTCAACATATTATTCAATAGTAATTCAGCTTCGTCGACTGTTCTTTCCCTGAAAACACAACTAGCACAACTATCCAATTAGTCCTTGGAAGAATCTGTTAGTTCATTATAAAAGATATCAAGTATTTCATTTTTCTTAAGAGGATGATCATGCAAAGCATTAAGTAATCGGAGAAGCCTCCCCCAAGCTTGTGGGAGACTCTCTTGTTTGATTTGCACAAAATTATATATTTCCCGCAAGGCAGGTTGTTTCTTATGAGCAGGGAAATATTTAGCAGAGAAGTAATAAATCATATCCTGGGGACTACGCACACAACCAGGAGCAAGAGAATTATACCAAGTCTTAGCATCACCCTTTAACGAGAACGGAAATATCTTAAAGATATAATAATAGCGAGATTTATCATCATGAGTAAACAGGGTGGCTATATCATTCAACTTGGTAAGATGTGCCACAACAGATTCAGATTCAAGGCCATAAAAAGGATCGGATTCAACCAAAGTACTAATCTCAGGATCAATAGAGAATTCATAATCCTTATCAGTAACACAGATAGGTGAAGTAGCAAAAGCAGGGTCGGGTTTCATTCTAGCATTAAGAGACTGCTGCTTCCATTTAGCTAATAACTTTTTAAGATCATATCTATCATTGCAAGTAAAGATAGCTGTAGCAGCTTCTTCATTCATAACATAACCCTTAGGAACAACAGGCAATTCATAATCATTGGGAGAAATTTCATCATCACTATCATCAATAATAGCATCTTCAATAATTTCATTCTCTCTAGCCCTAGCAAGTTGTTCATCAAGAAATTCACCTAATGGCAAAGTAGTATCACACACAGAAGTAGTTTCATCATAAATATCATGCATAGCAGAAGTGACATCATCAATAACATGCGACACATCAGAATTCATAGCAGTAGCAGGTTTAGGTGCCGCAAGCTTACTAATAACGGAAGGAGAATCTAGTGCAGAGCTAGATGGCAGTTCCTTACCTCCCCTCGTAGTTGAGGGCAAAATCTTGGTTCTTTCGTCTTTCAAGTTCCTCATTGTGATCAACATATATAAATCCCAAGTGACTCAGAGAATAGAGCTATGCTCCCCAGCAACGGCGCCAAAAATTAGTCTTGATAACCCACAAGTGTAGGGGATCGCAACAACTTTCGAGGGTGAAGTATTCGACCCAAATTTATTGATTCGACACAAGGGGAGCCAAAGAATATTATTGAGTATTAGCAGTTGAGTTGTCAATTCAACCACACCTGGATAACTTAATATCTGCAACAAAGTATTTAGTAGCAAAGTAGTATGATAATAAAGGTAACAGTGCAAAAGTAATATTTTTGGGTTTTGTAGTGATTGTAACAATAGCAACCGAAAAGTAAATAAGTGAGGAACAATATTTGAAAAGCTCGTAGGCAATGCAATGGCTCAATGATGGATAATTATGTCAGATGCAATTCCTCATCTAATAGCTATACAATATGTAGGCATGTATCCGTAAATAGTCATACGTGCTTATGGAAAAGAACTTGCATGACATCTTTTGTCCTACCCTCCCATGGCAGCGGGGTCCTAGCGGAAACTAAGGGATATTAAGGCCTCCTTTTAATAGAGAACCGGAACAAAGCATTAGCACATAGTGAATACATGAACTCCTTAAACTACGGTCATCACCGAGAAGTATCCCGATTATTGTCACTTCAGGGTTGTCGGATCATAACACATAATAGGTGACTATAGACTTGCAAGATAGGATCAAGAAGACACATATATTCATGAAAACATAATAGGTTCAGATATGAAATCATGGCACTCGGGCCCTAGTGACAAGCATTAAGCATAGCAAAGTCATAGCAACATCAATCTCAGAACATAGTGGATACTAGGGATCAAACCCTAACAAAACTAACTTGATTACATGGTAAATCTCATCCAACCCATCACTGTCCAGCAAGCCTATGATGGAATTACTCACGCATGGTGGTGAGCATCATGAAATTGGTGATGGAGGATGGTTGATGATGACGACGGCGACGAATCCCCATCTTCGGAGCCTCGAACGGACTCCAGATCAGCCCTCCCGAGAGAGATTAGGGCTTGGCGGCGGCTCCGTATTGTAAAACGTGATGAAACTTTCTCTCTGATTTTTTTCTCCACGAGACAGAATATATGGAATTGGAGTTGAGGTCGGCGGAGCCTCAGGGGGCCCACGAGACAGGGAGCGCGCCCAGGGGGGGTGGGCGCACCCCCCCACACTTGTGGATAGGGTGTGGCCCCCTGGTCTTGATTCTTTCGCTAGTATTTTTTATATTTTCCAAAAAGTGCCTCCATGGATTTTCAGGACATTCCGAGAACTTTTGTTTTCTACACATAAAACAACATCATGGCAGTTCTGCTGAAAACAGCGTCAGTCCGGGTTAGTTTCATTCAAATCATGCAAGTTAGAGTCCAAAACAAGGGAAAAAGTGTTTGGAAAAGTAGATACATTGGAGACGTATCACTCGCTACTACTAAAATTTCGACCACTAAGCCGATGGGCTACCCATAGTAGTAGCGATCTTTCAGAAACCGCGCTGTCGCTAATATTCTTATAATAGCGCGTTTACCTGTAAAGCGCTACTGCTAACGAAAATAAAATAAAATTAAAAACAAATAGAAAAGTAAATAAAAATGAAAGAAATAGAAAAAGGAGAAAGGAAAAATATAAAATGTAAAGAAAAATAAACGAAAAAGCGAAAAAAGGATGAAGGAATAGCAGTAGCGCGTTTGCGGAAACGCGCGATAGCTAACTTAGCTATAGCGCGTTTTCCCTAGCGCGCTACCATTATTTTTGACTTAACCCAAAAAACGGTTTAGCGCATTTTCCCTAACGCGCTACCGTTATTTTGACTTAACCCAAAAAACGGTTTCCCCCCGGCCACCACTTCTCCCCCAAATCCCTCGCCCACTCTTCGTCGCCGTCTCCCCCACTTCACCGTCGCCCCCACTTCGCCGCCATCTCTTGCCGGCGTCGATGCCGCGCTCATCCTCACCGCCGCCACCCGAGGCCGCCCAACCTCACCGCCGCCGCCTCTCGGGCCGCCCTCGACCTCACCGTCGTCGCCCTTGATTTCTCTGCCGCCGCACTTGACCTCACCGCCCCCGAGCCCGGCCAGGAGCGCCGCCTCTCAATCTTGAACCCTCCCTCGCTGCCCCTACCTCCGTCGCCAAGCACCTCCCCGCCACCGTCTCTCCCCTCTCTCTAAGCCCCCCACCGAGGGAGTCCTGGATAAGGGGGTATCCGGATAGACGGACTGTTGGACTATGAAGATACAAGATTAAAGACTTCGTCCCGTGTCCGGATGGGACTCTCCTTGGCGTGGAAGGCAAGCTTGGCGATTCGGATGTAGATCTCCTTCTCTGTAACCGACTCTGTGTAACCCTAGCCCCCTCCGGTGTCTATATAAACCGGAGGGTTTAGTCCGTAGGACACAACAACAATAATACCATAGGCTAGTTTCTAGGGTTTAGCCTCTCTGATCTCGTGGTAGATCAACTCTTGTAATACTCATATCATCAAGATCAATCAAGCAAGAAGTAGGGTATTACCTCCATCGAGAGGTCCCGAACCTGGGTAAACATCGTGTCCCTAGTCTCCTGTTACCATTAGCCTTAGACGCACAGTTCGGGACCCCCTACCCGAGATCCGCCGGTTTTGACACCGACATTGGTGCTTTCATTGAGAGTTCCTCTGTGTCGTCACTGCAAGGCTTGATGGCTTCTTCAACCTTCAACAACACCGTCCAGGGTGAGACTTTTCTCCCCGGACATATTTTTGTGTTCGGCGGCTTTGCACTGTGGGCCAACTCGCTTGGCCATCTAGAGCAGATCGACAGCTATGCCCCTGGCCACCAGGGCAGGTTCGGGAACGTAAGCTACATCGCCGACATTCACGGAGACTTGATCTTCGACGGATTCAAGCCCACGTCAGGAGCGCCGAACGATCGCCATGCGCATGACTTAGATCCACCGTTGGACAATATTCAGGATATCGCGCCTGCCATAGCTCCGGACTTTGATCCAGAGCAGATCATGCCATCCAGGGATGGGTGGATGAACCCCGCCACGGAGGCCGCAGACCTATCAGCGTTGGAGCCGAACACAGACTCCGCTACTAAGGAAATCTATGTCTCCGGACCCCCGGACTTATTGTCGGTCGTAGGTCCCGGACCGCGTGCATCCATGCCCATCGAATCTGATTGGGCTCCAGTCATGGAATTCACCACCACGGATATTGATGACCCGCAAGTGTACGGGATAGTTGTAACCTCTTTCGATAAGTAAGAGTGTCGAACCCAACGAGGAGCTAAAGGTAGAACAAATACTCTCTCAAGTCCTATCGGCCACTGATACGACTCTACACACGCTTAGTGTTCGCTTTACCTAGAACAAGTATGAAACTAGAAGTACTTTGTAGGTGTGGTTGTATAGGTTTGCAAGATAATAAAGAGCAGGTAAATATAAACTAGGGGCTGTTTAGATAAAGATGCAATAAAGTAAATATAGCGAGTGTGGAAAAGTGGTGGTACGAGTTGTGAAATTGTCCCTAAGAAATTGACTATGTTACTAGACCGGTAATCACTATTGCAATTCTATTTGAGGGAGAGGCATAAGCTAACATACTTTCTCTACTTGGATCATATGCACTTATGATTGGAACTCTAGCAAGCATCCACAACTACTAAAGATTCATTAAGGTAAAACCCAACCATAGCATTAAAGCATCAAGTCCCCTTTATCCCATACGCAACAACCTACTTACTCGGGTTTGTGTTTCAGTCACTCATGCAACCCACCATAACCAAATCATAAACATATTGCAAACCCTACAGCGGGAATCTCTCATGCTTGCGCGACACGGAGGGTACCATAGGACAGCACCAATAATAAAACATGCAACTCAAACCAATCATAGCAATTCATCAATCACCGATAGGATAACGAAAATCTACTCAGACATCATAGGATGGCAACACATCATTGGACAATAATATGAAGCATAAAGCACCATGTTCGAGTAGAGGGTACATCGGGATGCGGGAGAGTGGACCGCTGAATATAGAAGGGGGACGGTGATGGAGATGTTGGTGAAGATGACAGCGGTGTTGGTGAAGATCACGGTGATGATGATGGCCCCCGGCGGCGTTCCGGCGCCGCCGGAAGCAAGGGGGAGAAAGCCCCCTTCTTCTTCTTCTTCCTTGACCTCCTCCCTAGATGGGAGAAGGGTTTCCCCTCTGGTACTTGGCTCCCATGGCATGAGATGGGCGAGAGTCCCTCCGAGATTGGATCTATCTCTCTGTTTCTGCGTTCTCAAATTCTACCCCTTCACCGTTTCTTTAATATCCGGAGATCCGTAACTCCGATTGGGGTGAATCTTTCGCCCAGATTTTTCTCATAAAATTAGCTTTCTTGCGGCAAAAGAAGGGCATCAACCGCCTTACAGGTAGCCCACGAGAGGGCCAGGTGTGCCTAGGGGGTATGGGCGCGCCCCCCTGTCTCGTGGCCACCTCGGACACCGTTTCGCGTTTATTCTTCCTCCGAAAAATCCCAAATATTCCAAAATAATTCTCCATCCGTTTTTATCCCATTTGGACTCCGTTTGATATTGGTTTTCTGCGAAACATAAAACATGCAACAAACAGGAACTGGACTGGGCATTGGAGCAATATGTTAGTCCCAAAAATAGTATAAAAAGTTGCCAAAAGTATATGAAAGTTGAATAATATTGGCATGGAACACTAAAAAATTATAGATACGACGGAGACGTATCAGCATCCCTAAGCTTAATTCCTGCTCGTCCTCGAGTAGGTAAATGATAAAAAAGATAATTTTTGATGTGGAATGCTACCTAGCATAATCTTGATCATATGTCTAATCATGGTATGAATATTAAGACATGAGTGATTCAAAGCAATAGTCTATCATTTGACATAAAAAATGATAATACTTCGAGCGTATCAATAAAGCAATCATGTATTTTCAAAACAACAAGGCCAAAGCAAGCTTATCCCTACAAAATCATACAGTTTGGCCATGCTTCATCTTCGTCACACAAAAATGCTCCCATCATGCACAACCCTGATGATGAGCCGAGCAATTGGTTCATACTTTTTAACGTGCTTCAGCCTTTCAACCCTCACGCAATACATGAGCGCAAGCCATGGATATAGCACTATAGGTGGAATAGAATATAATGATGGAGGTTATGTGGATAAGACAAAAAAGGAGAAAGTCTCACATCGACGCGGCTAATCAACGGGCTATGGAGATGCCCATCAATTGATGTCAATGCGAGGAGTAGGGATTGCCATGCAACGGATGCACTAGAGCTATAAATGTATGAAAGCTCAACAAAAGAAACTAGTGGGTGTGCATCCAACTTGCTTGCTCACGAAGACCTAGGGCATTTTGAGGAAGCCATCATTGGAATATACAAGCCAAGTTCTATAATGAAAAATTCCCACTAGTATATGAAAGTGACAACAAATGAGACTCTCCATATGAAGGACATGGTGCTACTTTGAAGCACAAGTGTGGAAAAATATAGTAGCATTGTCCCCTTCTTTTGGGACTTTTTTTATTTGGCCTTTTTTAGGGACAATGCTCTAATAATGATGATCATCACACTTCTATTTATTTACAACTCATGAGTTACAACTCAAAACTAGAACAAGATATGACATCAAAAAACAGACAAGCCATGAAAACATCATGCTAGCTATCTTACGATCATGCGAGGCAATATGACAATAAATTCTCAAGTCATGTATATGGTGATGATGGAAGTTGCATGGCAATATATCTCGGAATGACTATGGAAATGCCATGATAGGTAGGTATGGTGGCTGTTTTGAGGAAGATATAATGAGGCTTATGTGTGATAGAGCGTATCATATCACGGGGTTTGGATGCACCGGCGAAGTTTGCACCAACTCTCAAGGTGAGAAAGGGCAATGCACGGTACCGAAGAGGCTAGCAATGATGGAAAGGTAAAAGTGCGTATAATCCATGGACTCATATTAGTCATAAAGAACTCATATACTTATTGCAAAAGTTTATTAGCCCTCAAAGCAAAGTACTACTACGCATGCCCCTAGGGGGATAGATTGGTAGGAAAAGACCATCGCTCGTCCCCGACTGCCACTCATAAGGAAGACAATCAAAGAAACAGCCCATGCTTCAAATTTGTCACACAACGGTTACCATACGTGCATGCTACGGGACTTGCAAACCTCAACACAAGTGTCTCTACAATCCACAACCACCCACTAGCATGACTCTAATATCACCATCTTTATATCGCAAAACTATTGCAAGGAATCAAACATATCATATTCAACGATCTACAAGCTTATGTAGGATTTTATGACTAACCATGTGAATGACCAATTCCTGTCATCTATCTAAATAGATATAAATGAAGCAAGAGAGTTTAATTCTTTGTACAAAAGATATGCCCACGCTCTAACAAATATAAATGAAGCAAAATCGCATTCTACAAATGGCGGTTTTCTATGTGAAGAGAAACAGGCAATCCAAACTTCAAACGATATACGTGAAGCACATGAAGCATTCTATAAAGCCATACTCAAAAGATTAAAATGAAGTGCAATGAGAATTCTTTAAATCAACCAACGACTATCTCATACCAGCATGGTGCATAAAACAAAAGTGAAAACTAAATGCAAAAGACGCTCCAAAACTTGCACATAATGCACGAATGAAACGAATCCGAAAACATACCAATACTTGTTGAAGAAAGAGGGGATGCCTTCCGGGGAATCCCCAAGCTTAGACGCTTGAGTATCCTTGAATATTTACTTGGGGTTCCTTGGGCATCCCCAAGCTTGATCTCTTGCCTCTCTTCCTTTTCCTCATATCGAAACCTCCTCCATTAGACACTTCATCCACACAAAACTTCAACAGAAAACTCAGAAAGATCCTTTAGTATAATAAAGCAAATCACTACTCTAAGTACTGTTGAAAACCAATTAATATTTTGTTTTTTCATTGTGTCTACTGTAATATAACTTTTCCATGGCTTAATCCACTAATATAAATTGATAATTTCATCAAAACAAGCAAACTATGCATCAAAAACAGAATCTGTCAAAAACAGAACAGTCTGTAGAAATCTGAACATTCACCATACTTATGTTACCCCACAAATTCTACCAAAATTAGGAAAAATAAAAAAGTTGTACAGCAAGTCATTGCAAAAGGATTCAGAACCGTTTGATTTTCCAGTTAAAAATGTAAAATCACGCACTACAGCCAAAGTTTCTGTCCTGCACCGTACAAACCAACAAGCATTGTAAACATCCTAAAGGCAAACTTTGGCACATTATTTTTATAATACCATGGAATTGTACAAGGGGATAATTATGTTTGATGAAAAGTTTCTGTAATCAAGATTCACAAAGTTTCCGTGAGCATGAACAAAGTTCAAGGAGCTCTCCCACTTCAACAATGTTTGTCTTTCTTACTTTCACTTTCCTTTTTGAAAAGTTTTTAGGTTCCCATATTTTTTTAAACTATATAAAAACACTCAACAGAAATAAATGACTCTCTAAGACTTCTGGGTTGTCTCCCTCGCAGCGCTTTCTTTAAAGCCATTAAGCTAGGCATATAGTGCTCAAGTAATGGATCCACCCGGATCCCAAGGTATATCAAAGCCAATTTTAATTAACAATGATTTGTGATTTAGTAGTGAGCACAAAGTAACATATATCATGCAACAACGAAGTCTAACTCTTTTCCTATGCATCGGCATGTCATAAAAGAACAATTCATGCACACCAAGTAAAGGCCAATGCATAGTATAAGCAGTTTCTTGCAATTCTATCGTGTTGGAAACATAAAGAGGCGGAGATGTAGTTCCTCTCTCATAATAATTGCAAGTAGGAGCAGCAAGCACATGCATATTATATTCATCAAAATCATCGTGTGCAATGGTAAAAGGCAACCCATCAATATAATCCTTAGTAAGCACAAACTTCTCCGATATAGTGTAGTTTGGAGAATTCAAAAAGATAATAGGACTATCATGCGTAGGTGCAATAGCAACAATTTCATGTTTAACATAAGGAACTATAGCAAGTTCATCTCCATAAGCATAATTCATATTGGCATCTTGGCCACAAGCATAGCAAGCATCATCAAAAAGGGATATTTCATACGAATTAAAGGGATGATAACAATCATCATAGCAATCATCCTTTGGTAAGCACGAAGGGGAATTAAACAATGTATGAGTTGAAGAGTTACTCTCATTAGAAGGTGGGCACGGGTAGCTAATCCGCTCTTCCTCCTTTTGTTCTTCGCTCTCCTCATCATCTTTTTCATCGAGTGAGCTCACAGATTCATCAATTTCTTCTTCCATAGCTTCCTGCAAAATATTAGTCTCTTCTTGGACAGCGGAGACTTTCTCAATAAATGCATTAATATAGTAATTGTATTCATAATTTTCATAGCAATATCTAAGTGTAGCAAGATTTTCAGGCCTATAAACATAATCATCTAAAGCTTCATACTTTTCAAACAAAGATTCAATTTCATAAGCAGCCTTAAAAGCAACAAATTCTTCAATTTGTTCAACATCATAGTAATCATATATACCATTAGCATAAGAAGCCAAGGTTTTATCATCATTAAATTTGCATGAAAAGGGAAGGTGTGGTGCCTTCGTCCTAGAGCAACAAGTAATATCATATCTCACGCATAGTTGACGAGCATACCAACGCAACATAATAAATTGATCCCATAATAGTTTCCCTTTTTGTGTCGAGCGATAATCCCTAAAGTATTCTCGTTGATCCAATGTGTCTCCCATTATAAAGTTGAATGGGGTTTTCTCAGGATTATCAAAGTAGTAAATAATATGTTGAACATAATGAGCATTAGAGGTTTTCGGAGTTACCCCATCTCCATGAGTAGCAAGTACACCTAGTTTTTTTGGTATTTCATGTTCCATATCCATAACTAAAGATAGAAAACAACTAAGAACAACAAATAAAAATTACTTAGTGATAAAGCAAACAAGCACACACAAGAATATTCACCCCACGCTATGACTCCCCAGTAACGGCGCCAGAAAAAGGTCTTGATGACCCGCAAGTGTACGGGATAGTTATAGCCTCTTTCGATAAGTAAGAGTGTCGAACCCAACGAGGAGGTAAAGGTAGAACAAATACTCTCTCAAGTCCTATCGGCCACTGATACGACTCTACGCATGCTTAGTGTTCGCTTTACCTAGAACAAGTATGAAACTAGAAGTACTTTGTAGGTGTGGTTGGATAGGTTTGCAAGATAATAAAGATCAAGTAAATATAAACTAGGGGCTGTTTAGATAAAGATGCAATAAAGTAAATATAGCGAGTGTGGAAAAGTGGTGGTAGGAGTTGTGAAATTGTCCCTAAGCAATTGACTATGTTACTAGACCGGTAATCACTATTGCAATTCTATTTGAGGGAGAGGCATAAGCAAACATACTTTCCCTACTTGGATCATATGCACTTATGATTGGAACTCTAGCAAGCATCCGCAACTACTAAAGATTCATTAAGGTAAAACCCAACCATAGCATTAAAGAAACAAGTCCCCTTTATCCCATACGCAACAACCTACTTACTCGGGTTTGTGTTTCAGTCACTCACGCAACCCACCATAAGCAAATCATAAACATATTGCAAACCCTACAGCGGGAATCCCTCACGCTTGCACGACACGGAGGGCACCATAGGACAACACCAATAATAAAACATGCAACTCAAACCAATCATAGCAATTCATCAATCACCGATAGGACAACGAAAATCTACTCAGACATCATAGGATGGCAACACATCATTGGATAATAATATGAAGCATAAAGCACCATGTTCAAGTAGAGGGTACAGCGGGATGCAGGAGAGTGGACCGCTGAATATAGAAGGGGGAAGGTGATGGAGATGTTGGTGAAGATGACGGCGGTGTTGGTGAAGATCGCGGTGATGATGATGGCCCCCGACGGTGTTCCGGCGCTGCCGGAAGCAAGGGGGAGAGAGACCCCCTTCTTATTCTTCTTCCTTGACCTCCTCCTAGATGGGAAAAGGGTTTCCCCTCTGGTCCTTGGCTCCCATGGCGTGGGAGGGGTGATAGCCCCTCCGAGATTGGATCTATCTCTCTGTTTCTGCGTTCTCAGATTCTACCCCTTAACCGTTTCTTTAATATCCGGAGATCCGTAACTCCGATTGGGGTGAATCTTTCGCCCAGATTTTCTCATAAAATTATCTTTCTTGCGGCAAAATAGGGGCATCAACCGCCTGACGGGTGGCCCAAGAGAGGGCCAGGCGTGCCCAGGGGGTGTGGGCACGCCCCCCTGTCTTGTGGCCACCTCGGACACCGTTTCGCATTGAATCTTCCTCCGGAAAATCCCAAATATTCCAAAATAATTATCCATCCGTTTTCATCCTGTTTGGACTCTGTTTGATATTGGTTTTCTCCGAAACATAAAACATGCAACAAACAGGAACTGGCACTGGGCACTGGATCAATATGTTAGTCCCAAAAATAGTATAAAAAGTTGCCAAAAGTATATGAAAGTTGAATAATATTGGCATGGAACAATCAAAAATTATAGATACGACGGAGACGTATCAGATATCTTCTAGCACTCCCCCTTTGGCGTTGTGCTAAATTCATTAAGGTCCCTCTCTCTGTCAGGAGATTCCTGGCCAAACTATATCCGGCCTAAGTGGGGCATGGATGACGAAGAAAATCGCCTCCCACCCACCACCCACTTCATAGCCACTGTCGATGACCTAATAGACATGCTTGATTTCAACTCCGACGACATCGGCGGTTTGGATGTCGACGCAGGGGACGATCCGGAACCACCGCCCATGGGGCACTGGACCGCCACTTCATCATATGACATCTACATGGTGGACGCGCCTAAGGAAGACAACGGTGACAAGAAGGACATGACGGAGGATAAACTCCCCGGATAAAAACAAAAACAACGGCGCAGGTGCCGCTCTAAGTCCAGTCACAGTAAAAATAGCGATAACAGCACGAGGAAAAATGACACTCCAGTTGACTTCGAAGGCAACAATTCGAACCCAGAAACAGAGCAAGACGTGCCAGGCCACGCCGAACAAACGCTCGATCACAGCGACCCCGAGGGCCGAAATCATCAAACTACCCACGGAGGGGAGGATAGTCCGGTTGACGATGCGTTCATCATACCGGAAAAATGTGTGAAGCAAGATAACCTCCGCAGAAAGCTTTTGGCCACGGTGAGGAGCCTTAAGAAGCAGAAGCAAAGGCTTAAAGCCGCGCAGGATACGCTCAACCGAAGATGGAACAAGGTGCTAGACACCGAGGGAAAATGTGGCAACGATTGCCACACAAAGAGCTACCCAAAGCCCGAATTTGACGGCGAGGCCGCAACACCCATTCCGCCAAAGAATAATACAGCCACTCGGCCGGACCAACCACCTTATGGACGCAATAGAGCAAGCACTGATACCGCACATGATTTACGTGAGCTCATGGACAAAAAGGCCAGTGCGGCCAGGTCCATCTACGGGTTCGGAGGACATTCTCCAACGCGGAATTATGGTCACCTCAATGATCATATTGATCGAATACTAGTCCGGAATCAACACCGGGCGCAACAACAGCCGACAGCATGCCGCGACACGGCCAGATACAGAGGGGCTGTGCACCCCCTGTGCTTCACCGTTGAGGTGCTGGATCATGAATTTCCACAAGGATTCAAACCCAAGAATATAGAGGCATATGAAGGAACGACAGACCCTGGGGTCTGGATTGAAGATTTTATCCTTCACATACACATGGCTCGTGGGGATGATCTCCACGCCATCAAATACCTTCCCCTCACGTTGAAAGGACCAGCTCGGCACTGGCTGAGGAGCCTCCTTGAAAACTCAATCGGAGGTTGGGAGGAACTTGAGGATGCTTTCAGGGCCAACTTTCAAGGAACTTATGTCCGACCTCCGGATGCAGACGATTTAAGTCACATAATACAACAGCCCGGAGAGTCAGTCCGCAAGCTTTGGAACAGATTCCTCACTAAAAAGAATCAAATTTCCGACTGTCCAGATGCCGAAGCCTTAGCGGCCTTCAAACACAGTATCCGAGACGAGTGGCTCGCCAGACACCTTGGCCAAGAAAAGCCAAGGACGATGGCAGCCTTAACAAGCCTCATGACTCGCTTTTGTGTGGGCGAAGACAGCTAGTTGGCCCGTAGAAGCACCAGTGACCCAGGCACATCCGAAATTCGAGATGGCAGCGGGAAGCCACAGCGCACTAAGCACAAATGTTGAAATGACGATAGTCCGGACAGCACGGCGGTTAACACCGGATTCAGGGGTTCTCGACCCGGTCAAGGAAAGAAGCGATTCAAAGACAGCAAAGAGGGACCGTCCAGCTTTAATAAAGTCCTGGACAGATTGTGCCAAATCCATGGCACTTCCAAAAAAACTGCAAATCATACCCACAGAGAATGTTGGGTCTTCAAGCAGGCCGGCAAATTAAACACCGAACACAAGGGAATGGACACACCAAGAGAAGACGAGGATGAGCCTCGCCAGCCGAACACGGGGGGCCAGAAAAAATTCCCACCAGAAGTCAAAATGGTAAACATGGTACACGCAACTCACGCAGAGTTCGTCGCCCCCAAATTCAATCCCTGGGCGGCCTGCCCGATCACTTTTGATCACAGGGACTACCCGACCAGTATCCGCAAGGAGGATCGGCTGCCTTGGTGCTCGACCCAATAATTGATGGATACCATCTCACTCGGGTCCTAATGGACGGCGACAGTAGTCTTAATTTGATATATAAAGACACCATCCGCAAGATGGGGATAGACCCATCCAGAATAAGCCAAAATAGCACCACCTTCAATGGAGTGATTCCAGGCGTTGAATCCCACTGCCGGGGCTCCCTCGTATTAGAAGTGACATTCGGTTCTTCGGACAACTTCAGAAGCGAGGAACTACTCTTCAACATCGCTCCCTTCAGAAGTGGTTATCATGCATTACTCGGAAGAATGGCCTTTGCTTGCTTTAACGCAATACCAAACTACGCTTGCCTCAAACTTAAGATGCCCGGTCCACGTGGCATCATAACAGTTAGTAGAAACACAGAGCAATATGCGGCAGCTCCTGCTGCCGGACTCTAGGCGGCCTCTCCCATTAGAACGTATGATCGATCGTTCAGACCACGGACACGGATAGACGAGTCCAGTACACCATTTTTCACAATAGCTTGGATAAACCTGAGCTAGGTGTTGTACATGTATCCCCACAAATGGTACCAGGGGCTGCAAACATGTAATAAAGCCCACAATTTGGCTTGCCCCATTAATAGGCACATATCTCATATCTCTAACATCCATCGAGAATAACTAACTTTTCGCACGCTTACTCGTTTACATGAGTTTTCGTTTTCACATACATCATTCGTGCGACACCCTTCCAGGATATAGCACAACGGAGACAAAGGCGCAGATGTGTAGAAGGGCCCCGCTCAAAGGTTTCTATTTAGATTAAGCCCCTGTGTAAACCTTCTTTACTGTCTTTTGTTGCTTGACATCCCGTGGGTATTCAATACACCCACAGTGGATACTGATGTCATAGGCTTTTCGCCATGACAGATCAATGCACGTACCTGGAATAACAGGGTCAAGGGCGTTATTCAGCCCAGTATATGTTATAAAGTCCGAATACCTTCGGGAGTGTTCGGCGTCGCGAGTTTTGCCTTATATGCATCTGCTCCAAATCATGTCTTTGGTAAAATGTTGGGTTCGCCCGGCTCCTGGGTTTGCTGCCTTACATTCCGTTCTATCGGCTAAGGCGGCCAAAGGAGAACTACTGCGATTGTGCCCTGGTTATTCCGGATGAGCACCTTAGTAGAGAAAGCCGAAAACTGACTGTCATGATACAGCGAGAGACTGGTCAACCACTCAAGGACTCATCAGAATCTATAGGATTCCCCCGCATCAACGAAGGACCGGCTTCCCGGTCAAGTACGCGCACCGTATCCGGATGCACGCAGAAGTACTAGGGGCTACATAGTAGCCCCACCTTTCAACTCCTATGGCTAAGTGAAAGTGTTACAACTATATAGTCCGGTTGCCTGGTTCGACGTGCACTCACCTCCTTAATGGACCAAGACGTTGGATCAAGTGTGTTTACACATATTTTTTCGAGCATCCCCGCATTATACGCGTGGGGGCTAAAGCGAACGACTGCTAACTTTCACGTTATATGCATACATAAACAACCACATAGGAGACACTATAATACTTTCAGGCAAAAGTATAAAAAACAGCCTCTATAATTAAACACATAATTGTTTACAATTAATAAGACTCGTCACTCGAACATAACATTCTTCGAGCACTGAGCCTCTATTCTACGTGCACCTTCTATGACCTGCTCAAAATAGTGCTCGGTTGGGTCTTGGCTTCCTGCTGGACCCCGGGTTGCAATGCTGGTGGCCTCCATATCCTCCCAATATGTCTTCACACGGGCAAGAGCCATCCGCGCACCCTCTATGCACGCCGACCACTTCTCGGCATCTATTCGCGCTCTGGCGCCAAATAATTGTTGCACCAAACCAAAGTAACTGTCTGGCTTCGGTCCCCTCGGCCACAGATGGTCTATTACAGAACTCATTACAAGGCCGGACAGCCTATGGAGCTCGGCTATAGCGGCCATATTCTCACTCAATGGTAATGAGCGCGCTGGGGCATTAAATTGCGACCAGAACAACCTTTCCATTTTGTTATCTATATGATCCTTGAACAACTTGGTCGCATCAGCTGCATTCTTCGCCAAGTCTGCATACTCATCTGCAGCGCTCCATAGCTTATCCAACGGAGCATACTTTGGATCTAAAAACTTCATCCGCAACAAATAAGGATTTCTAGCCGCGATTTCTCCGGCTTGTCGAAGTTCCTCCCGTGCGTCTCTAATGTCAGAGCGCATCTCCTTAGCCGAATCCAGCGCCTTCTTTAGATCAGCCGCCTTTGCCTGATTCTCCTTCTCGAGAAGCTCATATCGTCCGGCGGCGTCCCTCAGCTCCACAGCCATCTCGGCTATCTTTTCTTCGCTTTGGAGATGAGCAGCATGTTCGGCTCTCAAATCTTCAGCTGCCTTTAGGGCAGCCGCATTGCTGACCAGGGCTTGTTCCTTGGCTAGGGCAAGCTCCACCCTGAGGGCCTCAATGGCACCAGCTCCGCCTACAGCCATATCACATCATATTAATATTACAACCTTCTTACAATTTCCTACAACAAATGTGGATATAAGAACGCATACTCTGTGACTCCTCAAATCGCTTGTTTACAAGCGTGATGTCGGCATCCACCACGTCAATCTGTCGCCTCAATTCGGCGCATTCAGCGGTCTAGTCTATTGCCGGACCCTAAGCAACCCGCACATCTATACAAGTGCGATGATTACCTGGGAATGTGATCCTCCGTTTGCCGCCGTGTGCTGGCAACCACAGTCTCAGGGGCTACTATCTATACAGAGCACACCTATCGCGTGTGGTGCAACCAAAAAACTGTGTATTTCGTTGCTTACCTCAAAGCCTTTTAGCAAGCTCCTAAAAGCTTCATTTACCCCGGTTAAGGTGGAGGAAATTTTCTCCAACACCGTACCCATTAGTGTACGGTGATCCTCCGAGAGAGCAGCTGACTCTAGGAGGCCCGTCAGTATGTTCGGCCGGACACCGGACTCACCCGGACCCTTTTCATTGTCCCCCATAGGAGCTGAACGCGCTGGGCTCGGGGCGGCCGAAGTATTAGCTTCTGGCCTCAGTGGATCTGGACTCCTCCGTGACGACACCTCAGGATCGCCTGCCCCATGGGGCGGAGAGGTAGGTGGGGTTCTGTTGGGGAACGTTGCAGAAAATTAAAATTTTTTCCTACGGTTTCACCAAGATCCATCTATGAGTTCATCTAAGCAACGAGTCAAGGGAATGAGTTTGCATCTACATACCACTTGTAGATTGCGTGCGGAAGCTTGCAAGGTGATGATGGAGTCGTACTCGACGTGATTCGAACCACCGATGACCAAGTGCTGAACGGACAGCACCTCCGCGTTCAACACACGTACGGGACGGGAGACATCTCCTCCTTCTTGATCCAGCAAGGGGAAGGAGAGGTTGAGGAAGACAGCTCCACCGACAGCACGATGGCATGGTGATGGTGGAGAAGCAGTACTCCAACAGGGCTTCGCCGAGCACACAACGGAGGAGGAGAGGTGTTGGGGAGGGGAGGGGTGCGCCTTGGAGGGTGGTGCGGCTGCCCTCCCCTCACCCCTCTATTTATAGGGGGAAGGGAGAAGGGGGCCGGCCCCTC